>NC_142080.1:2312500-2585000 GCF_059756535.1 Pantherophis guttatus
TGCCGTCTGGGAGGAAAGCGAGACAAACGAGCTTGGCTAGAGTTACGCAAAGACGACGGCAACTCCTTTATCGCAACAGGGGTGTGTGTGTGTGGGGGTGTCCACCTCCTACGTTATCCGGTTCCTCCTCCTCCTCCTCCTTCGGGGGTGAATTCTTTGGGGTGCATCCAAACCTCCCATTTTCCCAGGCTCTGAATTTTTTTGGGGGGGGGGGAGGAAATAGGAGCACCCCAAATTTCCAATGACGAAATCCGTCATCGGGTCCGTTTCATTTTGCACAACGGATGTCCTGCGCCGAGGCCTTGAACGACGTCGCACAACCGCATCGTTCGTGGGTTTCGAATCCCGGCGCTACCAGTTCGCCAGTATAACTCACATGAAGTGGATAAAAATGCCAAATCCAGTCAGAACGTCCGGCTGACTTTGCAAAGAACCGTAAATAATAACACCGGTGGTCCTTGACTTAACAACTGCTTGTTTAGTGACTGAAGTTACAGCGGCACTGGGGGGAAAAAAAGGGACTTAGGACTGGTTTTTTTTTCACACTTAACGACCGCCGCGGTATTCCCCCGTGGTCACGTGATCAAAATGGAGATGTTGGTCAACCGAGTCGTATTTATGACGGTCGCAGAATCCCGGGGTGTGTGTGTGTCACGTGAAGCAGGGGGTTGGACTAGAAGACCTCCAAGGTCCTATTCTATTCTATTCTATTCTATTCTATTCTATTCTATTCTATTCTATTCTATTCTATTCTATTCTATTCTATTCTTTCATTCTTAATTCTATTCTATTCTATTCTTTTCTATAATCTATTCTATTTCTTTCATTCTTAATTCTATTCTATTCTATTCTATTCTTTTCTATATTCTATTCTATTTCTTTCATTCTTAATTCTGGTCTATTTTCTATTCTACTCTATTCTTTCATCCAATATTCTATTCTATTCTCTATTCTTCTATTATTTTCTCCATTCTATTCTCTTCTATATTATTCTATTATTTTCTATATTCTTCTACTCTATTCTTTCATTCTTCATTCTATTCTATTCTATTCTATTCTATTCTATTCTATTCTATTCTATTCTATATTCTATTTCTTTCATTCTTAATCCTGTTCTATTTTTTATTCTATTCTATTCTTTCATTCAATATTCTATTCTATTCTTCTATTATTTTCTCCATTCTATTCTCCTCTTTATTCTCTTCTCTCCTCTCCCCTCTTCCATTCTATTCATTCTAATTCTAATACAATCATATTTAACCAGAGCAATGTTGGCTGAATAACCAAACATTCAAAGCTAGGTTTCTTTATCTGTTGTATTTGTTTTCAATTTAAAAAAAAAAATTTCACTGTTGCTGGCAAAAAAAAAACAAACCCGAGAACTAACGCCAAGCTTTGTTAAGTTGTTGCACAAAACGCAACCCCGCGGAAACCCACACCTCTCCCGAATGACGAATAACGCAAAAATCTCCGGAGAGACCAGAATTGCCGGCTCAAGGAGAAAGCCAATCAAACCCACATCAAAACAGGCAAAGAAACTGTGGTTGTTTTTTTTTTAAAAAAGCAGAGATTTAATTTTATTTTTTTTACCCAGTCGGGACTTTGTTTGACAACAAATTTTTTTTTTCAGATATTCCCCGTGGCGATCTTTCCCTGCCGCGAGATGGGAGCCATCCAATTTTATTTTTTTTGCAAAATTTGCAAAAAGCCGCTTGGTTGGCATCCAAAATAGATATTGCCCCGAAGGAACATCTGCTCTGTGAACAAATTTTAATTTGCCATTTGCGTCGTACGGTTCTCGAGTTACGACCATCATTGAGCCCGGCGTTTCCGCCGCTAAGCGAGGCATTGGTTAAGTGAGCTTTGGGCTCGTTGGACGACCTTTCCTGCCACAGTTGTTCAGCGGGAAAAAAAAGTCTTTGGCGGGCTGGTTGGGTTTAATCCAAGCTGTTAGTCCTCAGGAAGGAAAGCAGAGGGAGCTGCTAACTGAAATTCAATGCGTCGATCTGGGATGAGCCGTTTTCCGAATTCGGAATGGGAGGTGTCTAGCCAGGCATGTAAATTTAATTTTGTTTATTTATATAAACTAATTTATCTAATGTCTAGACTGCCCGTCGTATATTCTCACGAGGCGTTTTCGTTCTGAGTTTTCCTTCCTTCTCTATTTCTCATGCCTATTTTGTTCTTCCTGCTTTCCTGCTTTTATTTTTTTTTTCATTCGTTCTTTTCCTTCATGCGTTTCCTTTTTATGTTCTTATTTTATTTCTCCTTTCGGTATTCTTGTCCTTTTCTTTTTATTTCTTCCTCTTTGCTGAAGGCTGTAAAGCTGCATTTCGCAGCCTCTCTCTGAGTAATTACAGGCAGGAGCTCCCTGTGCATTGAGGAAGCTCTTACATTTTATTCATTTCACAAAGTGGAAAGGGTACCAACAGGTGATCGAAGGTGTTTTTTTTTTTTACTTCTCCCCCCCCCACCCCCAGGAACCAAGGGCAGCATGAGGGTGACAGGAGATTCTTCGGAGCTCGAGTGGGCGATCCAAACTCTGGTGAAGAATTACGACAAATATTCTGGCAAAGGATGTTGTTGCCGTAGACGCCGCGGGATCAGCAAATCCGATTTCAGAAAAATGCTCAGCCACGAACTGAACCACATGTTGACGGTGAGCGGGGCGGCTCCTGAACTCGGGTCCCGTCCAAATTTGGGCTCCAACTGTGAGGGATCTGAGATGGGTATTTCAGGATTTTGTCATCCTAACCCACAGCAAGAAAGTTACCGTTCTTCGGTCAATGTTTCTTATAACCTTGACAACTTTTAAGATGGGTGGACCTCAACTCCCAGAATTCCCCAGCCAGCTTTGCTTAGGCTGGGGAATTCTGGGAGTCGAAGTCCGCTCATCGTAAAAGTTGCTAAGCTTGAAAAACACACACATATATAAAAGGCTGTATGTATGTATGTTCCAGCATAACTCTGCAACGCCTCAAGCAATTTCAACCAAACTTGGTACACAGATGACTTACTCTCTGGAAATAAATACTGGGGGGGGGGGGGGTTAAGACACCCCTGGCGTATGTGGGGTTGTGTGTGTCTGAATGTGTGTATTCCAGCATCACTCTGGAACTCCTCTGCTGTTAAGGAAAGCGAGTGTAGTGTCCTAGAGTGGCAATTGTTTGTGATGTCAGCTCCTTTGCAGCTTCCTCTGGAAAGCCAGCTGTGATGTTCGCCCTCCAGTGGACCAATGGGGAAGTGCCTGGTGTTCATTTATGTTGGATGAAGGCACCCCCTGGTGGATTTGGGGCAAAATGCCAGGATCGTAGCCAGGGCGGGAAAGAGGAGTGCATGGGAGGGGGAAGGAAGAGGGCAGGGATGATGGGCATAGGAGTAGGGGGAAGAAAGGCCCCTCTCAATGGCTCCCTGGTGTGTGTGTGTGTGGGGGGGGTGTATGTATGTTCCAGCATAACTCTGGAAAGCCTCAAACAATTTCAACCAAACTTGGTATATAGATGACTTATTTTCTGGAAACAAATACTGTGGGGGTAAGACACCCCTAGCACCTCTAGGGGTGTGTATGTGTATATACACACACACAATTGCACACACACACACACCAGCCAGCTTTGCTTATAGCTTTGATATGAGACTCCCTCCTGTTTCTGATCGTTCTACCTCGAAGGGCTGGTGGACTGAGCTCAAGGGAAGAAAATGCAAAACTGGACTCTCTCCCCATTTCTAGGGACTCCAACTCCCATCAGGGAGACGGTTATCCATTCAGGATGATGGGGATTGCAAGCCAGACAGAGAGAGAAGGGCTAAGCGTCATCATCTTCTTTTAACAAGCCCATAATCCCTTGCATCGGGGTGGAGTCCGGGCAACTGAATGGAGTTAGCAGAATGTTTTACTGGCCGGATGCCCTTCCCTGTCGCCAATGCGGAGTTTTGTTCAGCAGATAATATTCTCATTGTGCCCAGAGAGAAATATCTGCCTCTACCTAGGGTCGAACTCACAGTCTCCTGATTGTGAGGCGAGAGCTCCACCTCTAGGCCACCGCCTAGAAGTGACCCACTCCAAAATTAAAGAAAAGAGTTATACCCCCACCCTCCACATCGCGCCTATGAAATGGAAGGTAATTAGTTTTCCTCCTCCGCCTGATCGGTTTTCCTCTGCTTCCTACCCACTCCAGGACACCAAGAACAGGCAGGCGGCCGACAAACTGATCTGCGACCTGGATGAGAATCAAGACGGGGAGATCAACTTCGACGAATATTGGAACTTGATTGGGGGCATCGCCAGCCCCATCTCCTGCCTGATCCGACAGCAGGAAGAGAGCGAGAAATTCAAAAAATAAAGGCGGCCGCTGAATCAACAGGAAATAATCTACTGTAATGACCGCCTTTCACCCCCGTTTTTAACCCCTCAAGTTCCCTGCATTTTGGACCGGCTAATCTTAAGAATACCCCATGTGGGGAAGGGGAAATTCGGGGCAGGGTGGGGGGGGTTGTTCTCAGAAATTAAGGGAGCTGTCAAACTGTGAATAACACTGTAATAAAAGTTGGAGCCTCAAAACTCAGAACCGCTTCTAATTTCTTTGTGAAATCTTTCTCCTCAAACAAGCTTCCGGTCCTCATTGAGGACAGGCAAGGCCAACATGTTGTCTCTCTGCAACAAAACACACGTTGTCCCCGACTTACAACCTCCCCCATTTCTATGTTGAGCAGAAGATTTTTTTAGTAAAACAGGTAAAATATTTACCTTGTGGCCCCCCCAGACTCTTGTTAAATCAGATTTGGATGCCCGTCAATAAATATGTCCTTTTCAGGAGGTTGAAACACAGCCCGTAGGTCAAAATAAAAGAGAAAATAATCACGGCTTTAAATTAATTCTGGGTTAGGTTAATCAAGTCACGCTTCGGTTGATTCATTTGCTCTTTAAAGAGAATTAAGGCCGGGCCTGTCTCGTGGGACGGGGCATCGTGCCAACCCCTGGCACAAACTGGGCACCACTCTCTATTGAGAGGGGCGAGGGGGGGAATATGGGGGCTGTTGAACCCGGTTCCAACCATCCAACTTGTGGTATTTTGTAGAGAAAACTGCTCTCAAAATCCGTCCTTCTGAACGCTAAAAGGATCCACAGGTTCATTGTCCTCAAGAACCAGCAAATTTCTCCTTCAGTCTAGTTAACTTTACTAGAGTCGAGATTTCTTTGGAAACCCGTTATATCAAAAGCATCATAAATGGCAGTCATAAAAAAAAAAAAGGGTCATAAATTCAAGGCTGGTTGCCAAGCCAAATACAATCCACTGATTTATACAGTGGATATGAATACAGTCTAGATATGATGAAGATTCTAAAATGGAGGGTTTTTATAGTAACTTGACAAACTTAGATAAAATCTTAACAGGTTCTGATGACCATGTAGTTAAAAAATTGTACAGTCATTTATTAGAAGTAAAATTGGCAGAAGAACAAGTTAAAGAAACAATGATTGCATGGGGGAAAAATGTGGGTCATGGGATTGACTTAGAGAAATGGGAAAAATTATAGTTGCAGAATTATAAAATGACAATGTCAACAGCATATAAGGAAAACTTGTATAAGATGTTTTACAGGTGGCATTTACCCCCCGGCAAGAATAGCCAGAATGTACAAGAATAAATCGGAGAAATGTTGGAAGTGTCATCAGACTCCGGGCTCATAAAGATATTGGACTAAAATCCACAAATGGCTGGAAAAAATGACAAAGAAACATTATTGACTTTAAACCAGAGATCATTTCTATTGGGGATTTTACCAGAAATATACAATAGAGAAATGAGATATTTAATTGTGAATGTTTTAACGGCAGCTAGAATTGTATTTGCTAAAAACTGGAAAGGTGAGAAGATACCCACGGATGACGACGTTATCAAGAAAATTTTGGAGTGTGCTGAAATGAGTAAATTGACATTTGACATTAGGGAACAAGAAGATAAACAATATCGTTTGATATGGGATTTATTTTATCAATGGTTAGACAAGAAAGAATGGAAATGAAATGTGAAATGGATAAGATAATAAAACATATAAAGGGGTCTTTTTTTTCTCCTTATAGAGGACAATTTACTGTTAAATAATTGGTAAATGAGAATAATAATGTACTAAACTGTTAAATAAGAAAATGTTGGATAGAGGATTAAGCACAAAAGCTTTGTAACCAATCAATACACTTTCTGTAATTGTAATGGATGATAATTGTTTTATGTCTTAAGTTTTGTTTAAAAAAAAAAAAAAAATCCCCCCCCCAAAATGGGGTTTTTATTTGAATAGTTGGGCCAAATTATTTAATAGGCTTTTAAATCGTTTTAAATTTTATATTTGTGTGCTTTTACTTTTGGCTGTACGCCGCCCTGAGTCCTTCGGGAGAAGGGTGGTATATAAATTGGAATAAATAAATTAAATAAATAACCAGAACAAGGTCGGCTGCAGAATCAAAACTTGAAAGCTAAGTTTCTGTTCTATTCCTTTTCGATATTAGCAAGCAAACTTTTAAAACACACTTTTTTATACAAACTAAGTTTTAAAATACACTTTTGGGTAACATTTTGGGTCTGCAAAGCTACAACCTCCCCCATTTCTATGTTAAGAAGAAGATTTTTTTAGTAAAACAGGTAAAATATTTACCTTGTGCCCTTCACCCAGACTCTTGTTCTATTATTAAATCAGATTTGGATGCCCATCGATTAAAAATGTCCTTTTCAGCAGGTTGAAACACAGCCCATAGGTCAAAATAAAATAGAAAATAATCACGGCTTTAAATTAATTCTGGGTTAGGTTAATCAAGTCACGCTTTTGGTTGATTCATTTGCTCTTTAAAGAGATTGAAGGCCAGGCGTGTCTCGTGGGACGGGGCAACGTGTCAACCCCTGGCACAAACTGGGCACCGGTCTCTATGGAGAGGGGCGAGGGGGGGAATATGGGGGCTGTTGAACCCGGTTCCAACCATCCAACTTGTGGTATTTTGTAGAGAAAACTGCTCTCAAAATCCGTCCTTCTGAACGCTAAAAGGATCTCCGGGACGGGAGTATTCCTTGGAATCACGGAAGGGACCTCGGAGGTCTTCTAGTTCATCCCTCCACTCAGGCAGGAGACCCTACATAATTCCAGACAAATGGCCATCCAGTCTCTTCTTCAAAACCTCCAGCGATGGAGCAGCCACAACTTCTGGTGGCGAGTAATTCCATTGACTCATTGTTCTCATAACCAGGAAATTTCTCCTTCAGTCTAGTTAACTTTACTAGAGTCGAGATTTCTTTGGAAACCCGTTATATCAAAAGCGTCATAAATGGCAGTCATAAAAAAAAAAAAAAAGGGTGATAAATTCAAGGCTGGTTGCCAAGCCAAATACAATCCACTGATTTATTGTTTTCTCCCATCAGGGGAATTTCTCCTTCGTTCCTTCTGTCCTTGGTGAGTTTCCATCGAAAGAAAGAAAGAAAGAAAGAAAGAAAGAAAGAAAGAAAGAAAGAAAGAAAGAAAGAAAGAAAGAAAGAAAGAAAGAAAGAAAGAAAGAGGTGGAAGGGAGGGAGGGGAAAGAAAGAAAGAAAGAAAGAACGAAAGAGAGAAAGAAAGTAAAGAAAGAAAGAAAGAAAGAAAGAAAGAAAGAAAGAAAGAGGTGGAAGGGAAGGAGGGAGGGGAAAGAAAGAAAGAAAGAGGTGGAAGGGAGGGAGGGGAAAGAAAGAAAGAAAGAAAGAAAGAAAGAAAGAAAGAAAGAAAGAAAGAAAGAAAGAAAGAAAGACATCTGAGTGAACCATGGATGGACAGAAGACACGGCTAGTCTAGTGAAGAGAAGGACCAGGAGAGACAGGATAGAAATGTTCCAATATTTGAGGGGCTGCCACAGAGAGGAGGAAGGGGGTCAAGCTATTTTCCAAAGCAGAAGAAAGAAAGAAAGGAAGGAAGGAAGGAAGGAAGGAAGGAAGGAAGGAAGGAAGGAAAGAAAGAAAGAAAGAAAGAAAGAAAGAAAGAAAGAAAGAAAGAAAGAAAGAAAGGAGGGGAGGGAGGGAGGGAAGGAAGGAAGGAAGAAATAAAAAGAAAGAAAGAAAGAAAGAAAGAAAGAAAGAAAGAAAGAAAGAAAGAAAGAAAGAAAGAAAGACATCTGAGTGAACCATGGATGGACAGAAGACATGGCTAGTCTAGTGAAGAGAAGGACCAGGGGAGACAGGAGAGCATCTTCCAATATTTGAGGGGCTGCCCCAGAAACGAGGAAGGGGGCCAAGCTCTTCTCCAAAGCACCTTTGAAGGCCAGGCAAGGAAGAATGGATGGAAACTGATCAAGGAGAGATTCAACCTGGGAATAAGGAGAAGTTTCCCGACCGTGAGAACAATTAACCCGTGGAACAGCTTGCCACTAGAAGCTGTGGGCGCTTCAACACTGGAGGTTTTCACTGGACAGCTGCTTGTCTGGAATGGTCTAGACTGAGTCTCCTGCTTGAGCAGGGGGTTGGACTAGAAGACCTCCGAGGCCCCTTCCAGTTCTATTCTGGCTGAGATTGAGTGATAACTGATTAACCCGAAGCGTTTTAAGGTGCAGTTCTGGATTAACAAGGACACTGTCATGCTCGGAGGTGGCTCAGAGCAGCTTGCGGGGGGCACGGCCGGGAGAATGCAACGGACGTGCCACCATGCAGGTCCTCGCCACAAATGCTACCCTGAGCCTCCCTCGGAGTTTTTTAAAATTTTCTTGTGGCTTCTTCAGCCTGGGCCTTGACTGTCCCGTCCAGGAGATCAGGTGCCCTGCCTTGTCCCGATGCCAGGGTCAGCGATTTGGCACAAGGGCCACGTCGGATCTGCGTCATGGGCGTGAGTCAGTGGAAAAGTCCAAAGAGGGCAGGAGGGCGGTGAGGGGGGGGGGAAGGGAGATAAGAAGGGGATTTTCTCTTTAAAAAGGAGCCCGGTCCCGGTCTCATCATCCAGACGTCTGATACGACGAACTGACTCTGAAATAGACCAGCTTGGTAAAGAGAGGCGAGTCGGAGCGGGCAGGATAACAAAGCCGCCAGAGTCGAAGCCAGAGAACCATTATGGAAGGTAAGGAATTGGGGGGGGGCACAATGGGGGGCTTTGGAAGGTAAAGAGGTGGGCAGGGGGACCCGTAAAATGCCCCCCCCCAAAAGCAAGCGAGAGATTAGTGACGAAAATCCCCAATTTTCAAAAAGGTAGCTTGACGTGGCACAGCCGGTGTCCCACCACGAGGGTTTTAACACATCCGCACAACCACATCTGCCCATCCCCAGATCTTCGGGAAGGACTGGACAAATCCTTCTTGAACATCTGGCTGGCTTGGCCGATCCAGGCAGTCCTTGACTTACAACCATCCATTTTAGCGAACCGTTCGAAGGGACTCGGGAGCGGTTTTTTTCAGGCTTTACGACCGTGGCAACCATCAAAATTCGGACACTTGGCAACTGACTCGTACTGATGACCGTCGCTGTGTCCCAAGGTCACGCGAGCCCCATTTTTGTGACCTCCAAGAGTCAAGGATTCCGGTTAGAGGGGTTGGGGGTAGGAGACACCGTGTTGCGGTGGTTCTCCTCCTTCCTCTCTGACCGGTCGCAATCTGTGTTGGCAGGGGGGCAGAGGTCGACCCCGAGGCGCCTTGTTTGTGGGGCGCCTCAGGGGTCGGTCCTCTCGTCCCTTCTGTTCAACGTTTATGTGAAGCCGCTGGGCGAGATCATCCATGGTTTCGGGGTGAAGCTCCATCAGTACGCTGAGGACACTCAGCTGTACATCTCCACCCCGGACCACCCCAATGATGCGCTCGGCGTGATGTCCCGGTGCCTGGAGGCCGTGCGGATCTGGATGGGGAGGAACAGGCTCAGACTCAACCCTTCCAAGACTGAGTGGCTGTGGCTCCCGGCGTCCCGGTATAGCCAGCAAAGTTCCATTGCTGACTATTGGGGGCGAGTCGTTGGCCCCCACGGAGAGAGCTCGCAACTTGGGTGTCCTCCTGGACGCACGGCTGTCTTTACAAGAGCGTGTGACGGCTGTGGCCAGGGGGGCCTTCTATCAGGTTCGCCTGATTCGCCAGTTGCATCCCTTTCTGGACCGGGACTCCTTGCGCACGGTCACTCATGCCCTCGTCACTTCCCGCCTGGACTACTGCAATGCTCTCTACATGGGGCTCCCCTTGAAGAGCACCCGGAGGCTCCAACTGGTCCAGAATGTGGCCGCGCGGGGGATTATGCGAGCGACAGGGCGCTCCCATGTAACACCTCTCCTGCGCGAGCTGCACTGGCTCCCAGTGGTCTTCCGGGTGCGATTCAAGGTTTTGGTTACCATCTTCAGAGCGCTCCATGGCTTAGGACCTGGGTACTTACAAGACCGCTTGCTGCTACCAATAGCCTCCCACCGGCCAGTACGCTCCCACAGAGAGGGGCTCCTCCGGGTGCCATCGGTCAAGCAATGTCGACTGGCGAACCCCAGGGGGAGAGCCTTCTCTGTGGGGGCACCTGCCCTCTGGAACGAACTGCCCCCCCGGGATACGGAGGATTCCCGACTTGCGCACCTTTTGCCGTGCCCTCAAAACGTTTTTATTCCAACAAGCCGGGCTGGCCTAATTTTTTTCACTTTTTAATTTTAAAATGGGGTTTTTATTTGAATAGTTGGGCCAAATTATTTAATAGGCTTTTAAATCGTTTTAAATTTTATATATGTGTGTGCTTCTCCTACCTTGTCTCCCTACCTTGCCTTGAGAAAGCTCTTGATTTATTCATTTCATCCAAGAGGAAAGGGGACCAACAGGTGATCAAAGCTATTTTTTTTTCTCTCCTCAGGAACCAAGGGCAGCGGGACAGTGCTGAGCGAACTTGAGTTGGCTATCGAAACCATGGTGAACTATTACAACAAATACTCCAGCAAAAATAAACTTGGGCTTGGAAAAGAGGGGATCAGAAAGTCCGAATTTAAAAACATGCTCCAAAGTGAGCTGAGCCACATGTTGCGTGTGAGTAGGGCAGCTCCTGAACTCGGGTCCCGTTCAAATTTGGGCTCCAACGGGAGGGTATTTCAGATGGGATTGCCAAGATCCTGTGATCGTAACCCACAAATATGAACTTATCTTGATACTTCTCAAGCTTAGCTCCTTTTCATTTAGCTCAGTTTGATTATATTTTAAGATGGGTGGACCTCAACTCCCAGAATTCCTCGGCCATCGAAGCTATAAGCGAAGCTGGCTGGCTGGGGAATTCTGGGAGTTGAAGTCCACCCATCTTCAAAGGGGCTAAGACTGAGAAACACTGCCATATATATCTCTATCTCTTGTCTATCTGTCTTGTCTGTCTGTCTGTCTATCTATATCATCTCTCTGTCTGTCTTTCCTTCCTCCCTTCCTCCGACCCTCCTTCTCTCTCTCTCTCTCTCTCTCTCTCTCCACCCAGCTATATAAATAGCATCCTTAGATCCCCTCTTGTTTCTGACCCGGCCTACCTCGTAGGGCTGGCAGACTGAGGGTTCAGCAACAAGAAATGTGAAACCCTGACCCTAACCCTCCACATTTCTAGGGATTCCCATCAGGGAGACGGTGATCTGTTCAGGACGATGGGGGCTGCAATCCAGACAGAGAGACGGGGGGGGGGGTAAGGATCCCACTACAAAATGAAAGACCCCCATGGGGCCTCTGAACTGGGTGGGACTCCGTTTTCCTCCTCCGCCTGATCGGTTTTCCTCTGCTTTCTTTCTTCTAGAACACCAAGAACAAGGAGGCGGTGGACAAACTGTTCCGGGAACTGGATCAGGATGGGGACGGGGTGATCGATTTCGACGAATATTGGGCCTTGATCGGGGGCATTGTGAAGCCCATCGCCCGCAATAAGCAATAATAGGTGGAAAAGGAAGGCAGCCGCTGAATCCAAGGGAAATAATAATGACCCCAAAGCCCTTCGGCCGCCATTTTTAACCCCCTAAATTCCTTGCATTTTGGAGAGGCTAATCCTAAGAATACCCCATGTGGGGCAGGGGGAAATTCGGGGTAGGGGCGCCTTAGAAATTAAGGGAGCTGTCAAACTGTGATTAACACTGCAATATCCTAAATCCTCTCCCTTTTAAAATTTTTAAACTTAAATTTTAAACACTAATTTTAATTTGTTTAATTATGGGATATTTTTAATTGTTTAATCTGTTTTAATCTATTTTAAATTTTGTATTTCTGTGTTTTATCTTTTGGCTGTTCACCGCCCTGAGTCCTTCAGGAGAAGGGCGGTATAGAAATCTAATAAAATAAAATAAATAAAGGTTGGTGTCTCAAAACCCAGAACTGCTTTCGATTTCTTTGGAAAATCTTTCTCTTCCAACAAGCTTCCGGTCCTCATTGAGGACGGACGAAGCCAACGGTTGTCTCCCTGCAACAAAACGCACGTCGTCCCCGACTTACAACATCCCCCCACTTAAGTTAAGCAGGAGAATTCTTTTTTTTTTTTTTTTAATAAAACAGATCAAACATTTGCCTTGTGGCCTCCCCCAGCCCACATGTCCAGCCTAGAGAAAAGAAGCATGGAGGGGGATGTGATAGCGGTATTCCCAGTATCTCCAGTACCCCAAAGAAGAGGGGGGGATCAAATAATTTCCCAAAGCCCCTGAAGGCAGGACAGGAAGCAACGGATGGAAACTAACCAAGGAGAGAAGCAACCTGGAATTAAGGAGAAATGTCCTAACGGTGAGAACAATTAACCAGTGGAACAGCTTGCCACCAGAAGTTGTGGGTTCTCCATCGCTGGAGTTTGCTAAGAAAAGACTGAACAGGAGACTGTCTGGAACGATATAGAGCCGTGATGGCGAACCTAAGGCAGGCATGCCAGAGGTGGCAGGCAGAGCCCTCTCAGAGGGCACGCGAGCTGTTGCCCCAGTTCAGCTCTACTGCGCATGAGCCTCCCGCCAGCCAGCTGGTCTTCGAGTCTCGGCCACGCATGTGCAGGGCATCAAGTGCGTGCGGGGGGGCACGCGTGTATGCATGGGGGGTTGGGGCACGTGTGGGGGTGCACGCATGTGCACGGGGGCAGGGGGCATGCAGGGGGCTGCGCACCAGAAAAGGTTCGCCATCAAGGTTCTAGGCCCGCCAGAAGTAGGGAAACAGGCTGTTTCCTGCCTCCGGAGGGCCTGGGGGGTGGTGGGGAAGGCCCGTTTTTCTTTCTCACCTGGCTCCAGATCCTCTCTATCCTTTAGAGAGGCTCTGGAGGCTGGGGACAGCAAAGAAGTCACTTCCTGTCCAACCGGGAGTTGGGAAATGGGCCGTTTCAGGCTTCCGAGGGGATGGGGAAGGCTGTTTTCGCCCTCCCCAGATGCATAGAGAGGATCTGGAGCCAGGTGAGAAAGAAAAATGGGCCTACCGGGCTATTGCGTGCCAGGAGCGGAGGGGGCTTGCGCACGCATGCACAGGACGGGGCGCATAGAATTATGGGTGTGGGCACATGTGCGCGCAAACCTCCCCCGTCCCCCCCCTTCCTGGCACGCGATGGCAAAATGGTTAGCCATCACTGGTCTAGGGTCTCCTCATTGAGCAGGAGGTTGGACTAGAAGACCTCCAAGGTCCCTTCCAGCTCTCTTCTGATTGAGACCGATGGATAACTGATTAACCAAAAGCATTTAACCGCTTGCTAGTTCTGGATTAACAAGGACGCTGTCGTGCTTGGAGGTAAGTCAGAGCAGCTGGCTTGGGAGAATGCTAGGGACGTGCCACCAGAAGGTGCCACCTCGACCCTCCCTCGGAGACCCTCCCCAGGTGGGCAAGGACAATTTTGTTCATCTTGGGCCTTGACCCTCCCCTCCTGGAGCCGGAGGGGGGGGAGGAGGCAACTCACTCTGCCCTGCCTTGTCCCATCGGAGAGGCTGGCACGGCGGTGCCAAGCCAGGAGGCGATTTGGCAGTGGTACCACGTGGGATCCGGGCTGTCTGTGTGTTACAGACAGAGGACAGGAGGGATGAGGGTGGTGGAAGGAGGAGGGAAACAGGGGAGGGGAATTATCTCTTGAAACAGAAGCCCGTCCCGGTCTCGTCACGCAGGGGCCGGGCGTAACTTCTGATAGCACTAGACTGACTTTGAAATAAACCAGCTTGGTTAAACAGAGGCAGAGAGGCCAGGATAGGAAAGACACTGGAGCCCAGCCAGGCAACCGTCATGGAGGGTAAGGAATGCCGGGGAGAACGGGGGGGGGGGGGCCTTGGGAGGTAAAGGGGTGGGCAGGGGAGAGATCAGTGACAAAATCCCCCATTGCAAACAGGCAGATTGATGTGGCACAGCTGGCGTCCCGCGATCCGGCCTTTAACCACTATCTGCCCCACCCCCAGATCTTCGGGAAGGACTGGATAAAAAGCCCAAATCCTTCTTGAACATCTGGCCGGCTGAGCGAACAAGCCAAGATTCAGGCAATCCTCGACTTACAACCCTCCGTTTTAGCGACCCTTCGCAGGGGACTCGGTAGCGGTTTTTGCAGGCTTTACGACCGTGGCGCCATCAAAATTCAGAGGCTCGGCAACTGACTCGGGCTTCTGACCGTCGCTGTGTCCCAAGGTCACGCGAGCCCCACGCGCAGGCGGAAACGTATGACTAGTTTTTTCTTTTTCTTTCCCTCCCCCCTAATTACTTGCTAGGGATTATTCTTTATGCTATTTATGTTCAGAGATTGCACCAGTGAGGCTAAAACGAATTTCGTTGCCTACATAATGTACAACGACAATAAAGGCTATACTATTATATGTGTTGATATATATATATATATATATATTGATTTTTATGTATTGATTTATCAAACGTCTAGACCAGGGGTGAAATCTACTTACCTTCCCTACCGGTTCGGAAGCGTGTGCGCCGTGCACGCACACTTGCTCCGCTCGCGCATCACATGAGATTTTGGACGCTCTACGCACGTACAAAGCCTTTTGCGCATGTGGAGATGGTCAAAAACAGGTTACTTCCTGGTTAAAACCCGGAAGTAACGACGTCCGGGCAGGTAGGCGGAGTCTCGTGCTGCCACTGCTCCCGGTTCGCCGAACCTCGCGCTGCGGTTACCGGTTCTGGCGAACCGGTGCAAACCGGTAGCATTTCACCCGTGGCCTAGATTGCCCGTCCCATTTTCTCACACGGCGTTTTCATTTTTTCTCTGTATTCCGTCTTTCTCTCTTTCTGAGGTCTACTTTGTTCTTCCGGCTTTCCCTAATTTTATTTTTTATTTCCTCTGTTCTTCCCGCATTTCCTTTTAATTTCTTCCTTCCCTTTTTCTCTTTCTGTGTCGACGCTTTTCTTTTGATTTCCCTTTCTGTGTATCAAAGCCTGATTTGAATGCCTAGTTAGGGAAAGACGCCTCCCTCCCTTGCCTTGAGAAAGCGCTTGATTTATTCATTTCATCCAAGAGGAAAGGGGACCAACAGGTGATCAAAGCTATTTTTTTTTCCCTACCTCAGGAGCCAAGGGCAGCGAGACGGTGCTGAGCGAACTCGAGTCGGCTATCGAAACCGTGGTAGAGAATTACAACAAATACTCAGCCAAAGAAAACTTGTTGAGAAAAGGGGGGATCAAAAAGTCCAACTTCAAAAGGATGCTCCAAAGTGAGCTGAGCCACATGTTGACGGTGAGTAGGGCAGCTCCTGAACTCGGGTCCTGTTCGAATTTGGGGCTCCAACGGAAGGGAATTTCAGACGGGATTGCCAAGATCCTGTGATCGTAACCCACAAACATGAACTTATCTCGATATTTCTCAGGCTTAGCCCCTTTTGAGATGGGTGGACTTCAACTCCCAGAATTCCCTGGCCATCGAAGCTATAAGCAAAGATGGCTGGCTAGGGAATTCTGGGAGTTGAAGTCCACCCACCTTCAAAGGGGCTAAGATTGAGAAACAGTGCCATATATATCTCTATCTCTATCCATCTATCTCTATCGATCTGTCTGTCTGTCTGTCTGTCTCTCCATCCATCCATCCATATCATCTGTCTGTCTGTTTGTCTATCTGTTTCTCTCTCTCTCTCTCTATCTCCATCCATCCATCCATGTCTCCATTCATATCATCTGTCTGTCTTTTGTCTGTCTGTTTCTGTCTCTCTCTCTCTATTCTCTATCCATCCATCTCTCCATCCATATCATCTGTCTGTCTGTTTCTGTCTCTCTATTCATCCATTCATCTCTCCATCCATATCATCTGTCTGTCTGTCTGTTTCTGTCTCTCTATTCATCTATCTATCATCTATCTCTCCATCCATATCATCTGTCTGTCTGTTTGTCTATCTGTTTCTCTCTCTCTCTCCATCCATCCATCTCTCCATTCATATCATCTGTCTGTCTTTTGTCTGTCTGTTTCTGTCTCTCTCTCTCTCTATTCATCTCTCCATCCATCTCTCCATCCATATCATCTGTCTGTCTGCCTGTCTGTTTCTGTCTCTCTCTCTCTATTCATCCATCCATCTCTCCATCCATATCATCTGTCTGTCTGTCTGTCTGTCTCTATCTCTCTCTCTCTCCATCCATCCATCCATCCATCCATCCATATCATCTGTCTGTCTGTCTGTTTCTGTCTCTCTCTCTCTATTCATCTATCCATCTATCTCTCCATCGATATCATCTGTCTGTCTGTTTGTCTCTCTCTCTATTCATCTATCCATCCATCCATCCATATCATCTGTCTGTCTGTCTGTCTGTCTCTCTCTCTCCATCCATCCATCCATCTCTCCATTCATATCATCCATCTGTCTGTCTTTCCTTTCTCTCTCTCCCCCCACCCAGCTATATAAATAGCATTCTCAGACTCTCCCTCTTGTTTCTCACCTGGTCTACCGCGAAGGGCTAGCGGACCGAGGGTCCAGGAATAAGAAAGGAGAAACCCTGACGCCCACCCCGTTTCTAGGGACTCCGACTCCCATCAGGGAAACGATGGGGGCCGCAATCCAGACAGAGAGAAGTGGGGGGGGGCTAAGGATCCCACTGCAAAATGAAAGGCAAGAGTTATACCCCATGGCGCCTCTGAACTGGGTGGGACTCCGTTTTCCTCCTCCGCCTGATCGGTTTTCCTCTGATTTCTATCTTCTAGGAAACCAAGAACAAGGAGGCGGTGGAAAAACTGTTCCGGGACCTGGATCAGAATAGGGATGGGGTGATCGATTTCGACGAATATTGGGCCTTGATCGGGAGCATTGTGAAGCCCATCGCCCGCGATAAGCAATAATAGGTGGAAAATAAAGGCGGCCGCTGAATCCAAGGGAAACAATCCATTGTAATCACCCCAAAGACCTTCGACCGCCATTTTTAACCCCCTAAATACCTTGCATTTTGGAGTAGCTATTCCTACCCCATGTGGGGCAGGGGAAAATTCAGAGCAGGGGCGCCTCAGGAATTAAGGCAACTGTCCAACTGGGATTAAGGTTGGCGTCTCAAAACTTAGGACCGCTTCTCTTTTCTTTGTGAAGTCTTTCTCCTCCAACAAGCTCCCGGTCCTCATTGAAGACGGACGAAACCAACTGTTGTCTCTCTGCAACAAAACGCACGTCGCCCCTGACTTGGGGTGAGGGTGGTGGAAGAAAGAGGGAGACAGGGGAGGGGGTTTTTTCTTTTGAAACAGAAGCCCGTCCCAGTCTCGTCACGCAGGGGCTGGGCGTAACTTCTGGTAGCACTAAACAGACTTTGAATTAAATCAGCTTGGTTCAACAAAGGCAGAGAGGCCAGGATAAGAAAATGGAGTCCAGCCAGACAACCGTCATGGAGGGTAAGGAATGCCGGGGAAAATGGGGGGCCTTGGGAGGTAAGGGGGTGGGCAGGGGGACCCTTAAGACGCCCACCCTAAAAGCAAGCGAGAGATTAGTGACAAAAATGCACAATTTTAATATTGAATATAGAAAGTTTTGATCTTGAATTTGGATGGCATGCTTACTTATTTTATGAAAACAAAGTGGATAAAGTATTTAAAAGCCATATACTTAAGAGATTCTTTGATGAGAGTTTGGAAGAAGCACCGATTCAAATGGGATTACAAAATACCGTTATGGCTGGATCTTGGTCATATGTGGAATACAAATATAATGTCACTCGGGGGGTTTTTATATAAAGAGGTTCTTTTTACAGATGCGGGCACTGAAGACATTAGAGACACTGTTGGACAAAGGGATTAATTTAACTTGGTTACAGTATAATCAACTTCAATTGAGATGGAAAGAGGACCAAAAAATTGGTATTATGTTGCATGAGGATGAATTGGTTAGACATATAAAGGAGAAAGGTCCAATGCATATTAAAAGGCTTTACAATGTTTTGTTAGAAAGGGATTCAGAAACTGAATTGGTTAAAGACTGTATGATTAAGTGGGCACAAAATTTTGCAGAACCAGTAATGTTGGAAACATGGGAAAAAATTTGGGTTCAGAATATTAAATTTACACAGTCGCAGAATTTGAGGGAAAATTTTTATAAAATGTTTTATAGATGGCATTTAGATCCTAAGAAATTGTCGTGTATGTACCCTAATGTTCAGCCAAAATGTTGGAGATGTGATTGTTTAGATGCTACATATTATCATGTTTGATGGACTTGTAAGAAAGTTAAGGCTTTTTGGATAAAAATTTGGTGGGTCATGCAGAATGTTTTGAAGAAAAAAATTCAATTTTCTCCACAATTGTTTTTACTGGGTATAGTTAAGGGTTTTACATTGGATGAAACAAAGTTGATATTGTATATGATAACAGCAGCGAGATTATTGATAGGTAAATACTGGAAAAATGAAGCTTTGCCCACTATCGAGGAATGGACTTTGAAGATGGCCAGCTTTGCAGAGATGGCGAAGATTTCAGCATATCTAAAAGATCGTTCACAAGAGACTTATGAATGGGAATGGAAAAAGTGGATAGATTATGTGCAGAACAAATATCAAACTAGGAAGTATCAAATAGCTTTTCACTGACAGTATTATATAAAGATAGAAATGTTTGAATTTTGTGAAGATGGAAAATTATATGGGGGATGGAGGGGTTCAAGTTTTATATAAAGGGGATTTTGATGGGAGTATATTCTGTGGAAGTCCGGGGGGGAGGGGAGGGTTAGGGGGGTTTGGGAGGGTTAGGTTGGGGAGTTTGGGGTGGGTTGGGGTGGGGGGAAATGGGGTGAAAATGTAATTGTAAAACTTTTGCAATAAAAAAAAAATGCACAATTTTCAAAAAGGTAGCTTGACGTGGCACAGCCGGTGTCCCGCAACGAGGGTTTTAACACAACCGCACAACCACATCTGCCCGTCCCAAGATCTTCAGGAAGGACTGGACAAATCCTTCTTGAACAACTGGCTGGCTTGGCTGATCCAGCCCAATCCAGGCAGTCCTTGACTTACAACCGTCAGTTTAGCGACTGTTGGAAGGGACTCCCAACGGGAGCGTTTTTTCAGGCTTTACGACCGTGGTACCATCAAAATTCAGACGCTCGGCAACTGACTCGTACTTATGACCGTCGCTGTGTCCCAAGGTCACGCGAGCCCCACACACAGGCGGAAACATATGACTAATTTTTTCTTTTTCTTTCCTTCCCCCCTAATTACTTGCATAGGGATTATTCTTTATGCTATTTATGTTCTTTGTATTTCTTTGTATTTGTTTTCAGAGATTGCACCAGTGAGGCTAAAACGAATTTCCTTGTCTACATGATATACAACGATAATAAAGGCTATACTATTATATGTGTTTATATCTATCTATCTATCTATCTATCTATCTATCTATCTATCTATCTATCTATCTTCAGGCTGGTGTTTTCGGCTTCGTGCCTCTAGGAGCTTCGTGCCTCTAGGAGCATTGCTCCTAGAAGCACGAAGCCGAAAACACCAGCCTGAAGATGACGAATGAGACTTCGTCGAAACGTTGCCAAGAAACCTCCAATTTTATGCGGGAGAAAACCCGAATAACCAAAGACCTACATATGTATTGACTTATCAAACGTCTAGACCAGGGGTGAAATCTACTTACCTTCCCTACCGGTTCGGAAGCATGCGTGCTTGCGTGTCACATATGATTTTGGACCCTCTACGCACGCACAAAGCCTTTTGCGCATGGGGAGATGGTCAAAAACAGGTTACTTCCTGGTTAAAACCCGGAAGTAATGACGTCCGGGCAGGTGGGCGGAGTCTTGTGCTGCCGCCGCTACCGGTTCGCCGAACCTCGCGCTGCGGATACCGGTTCTGGCGAACCGGTGCAAACCGGCAGCATTTCGCCCGTGGCCTAGATTGCCCGTCCCGTTTTCTCACATGGCGTTTTCATTTTTTCTCTGTATTCCGTGTTTCTCTCTTTCTGAGGTCTACTTTGTTCTTCCGGCTTTCCCTAATTTTATTTTTTATTTCCTCTGTTCTTCCCGCATTTCCTTTTAATTTCTTCCTTCCGTTTTTTCCCTTTCTGTATCGACGCTTTTCTTTTGATTTCCCTTTCTGTGCATCAAAGTGAATGCCTAGTTAGGGAAAGACGCCTCCCTCCCTTGCCTTGAGAAAGCTCTTGATTTATTCATTTCATCCAAGAGGAAAGGGGACCAACAGGTGATCAAAGCTTTTTTTTTTTTTCTACCTCAGGAGCCAAGGGCAGCGAGACGGTGCTGAGCAAACTCGAGTCGGCTATCGAAACCATGGTAGAGAATTACAACAAATACTCAGCCAAAGAAAACTTGTTGAGAAAAGGGGGGATCAAAAAGTCCAACTTCAAAAGGATGCTCCAAAGTGAGCTGAGCCACATGTTGCGTGTGAGTAGGGCAGCTCCTGAACTCGGGTCCTGTTCGAATTTGGGGCTCCAACGGGAGGGTATTTCAGATGGGATTGCCAAGATCCTGTGATCGTAACCCACAAACATGAACTTATCTCGATACTTCTCAAGCTAAGCCCCTTTTAATTTAGCTCAGTTTGATTATATTTTAAGATGGGTGGACCTCAACTCCCAGAATTCCTCGGCCATCGAAGCTCTAAGCGAAGCTGGCTGGCTGGGGAATTCTGGGGGTTGAAGTCCACCCATCTTCAAAGGGGCTAAGACTGAGAAACACTGCCATATATATCTCTATCTCTTGTCTATCTGTCTTATCTATCTGTCTATCTATCTGTCTGTCTGTCTATCTATATCATCTATCTATCTGTCTTTCCTTCCTCCCTCCCTCTGACCCTCCTTCCCTCTCTCCCCCTTTCTCATTCTCTCTCTCTCTCTCTCTCTCTCTCTCTCTCCACCCAGCTATATAAATAGCATCCTTAGACTCCCTCTTGTTTCTGACCCGGCCTACCTCGTAGGGCTGGCAGATTGAGGGTCCAGCAACAAGAAATGTGAAACCCTGACCCTAACCCTCCACATTTCTAGGGATTCCCATCAGGGAGACGGTGATCCGTTCAGGACAGGGGTGGGTTCTAAATTTTTTTTACTACCGGTTCTGTGGGCGTGGCTTATTTTGTGGGTGTGGCTTGGAGGTCATGTGACTAGGTGGGCGTGGCTAGCCGGTCAGAGTCATTTCCGGAAGGTCCTCGCACTTACGACCAGTCCTCGCACTTACGACCCGACTCATTTGTTTGCTTTTAACACTGATCCGCCGTAGGGCGGCCCTTTGAAGCCCCCCCCCGGCAAGAGTTTAAACAGTTTTTTTTCCCCTCTAGTCATCAGCTGGGACTCAGGAGGCAGCAATAGATTGGGGGGTGGGACCAAATAAAAGGTAAGAATAACGCGGGTGGGAGGGTGGGGAGGGGGGAGAACCGGTTCGGTGACGTCATATCGTCACCGCTACCGGCTCGGCCGAACCGGACCGAACCGGGAGGAACCCACCACTGGTTCAGGACGATGGGGGCCGCAATCCAGACAGAGAGAAGTGGGGGGGGGGGCCCCCTAAGGATCCCACTGCAAAATGAAAGGCAAGAGTTATACCCCGTGGCGCCTCTGAATTGGGTGGGACTCCCTTTTCCTCCTCCGCCTGATCGGTTTTCCTCTGCTTTCTATCTCCTAGGAAACCATGAAGGAGGAGGCGGTGGAAAAAGAGTTCCAGGAGATGGATCAGGATGGGGACAGCCTGATCGATTTCGACGAATATTGGGCCTTGATTGGGAAAATTGTGAAGCCCCTCGCCCGCAATCAGCAATAATAGGTGGAAAAGGAAGGCGGCCGCTGAATCCAAGGGAAATAATAATCCACTGTAATCACCCCAAAGCCCTTCGACCGCCATTTTTAACCCCCTAAATTCCTTGCATTCCTACCCCATGTGGGGCAGGGGAAAATTCGGAGCAGGGGCGCCTCAGGAATGAAGGCAGCTGTCCAACTGGGATTAACACTGCAATAAAGGTTGGCGTCTCAAAACCCAGAACCGCTTCTATTTTCTTTGCCTTAGCTTCTTCGTAAAACCTTTCTCCTCCAACAAACTTCCAGTCCTCATTGAGGACGGAGGGACCCTAATCCTAACCCTAACCCCCTATTTGTACGTTAAGAGGATTTTTAAGTAAAATAGATTTTTTTTAAAAAAAAACTTACCTTGCGTTCCTCCCCTTCGCTACATCTTGTGGCAGGGAGTTCCACAGGTGAACGAATGCATTTCCGTTCTGCTGCAAATCTCCACCTGCTCCGAGATTCACTTGAAGGAAAAATAGGGGGCAAAACTTTAACACAGTCGTTTTCTTTATGCGAGGCACAATTTTTAAAAAAATAAAATAAAAAAAAAATCAGGAAATCTAATTGAAGTGCAGCTAAAATTACTTTAAATGACGTCAAAAAAAAAGAGTAATTAAAAATAACAGGGCTCTGTCAATTATCAGCCTTTCTAGACCTTTAAGACGGCTGGACTTCAACTCCCAGAATTCCCCAGCCACCTTTTTTTATTTTTTTAATGCTAAAAAGTTTTGGGGTTTTTTTATTTGCAAAAAAAAAAACGAATGGGACCAAAGCCAAGTTCTGCATTTGGACCACCAGAGGGCGACCGAGAGCTTTGGAGACACCCGCGGACACCGCCCTGTCCCTGCAGTGAGCCATACCGGCCACCAGAGGGCAGCACACAGCCGCTAGCCATATTACGGGAAAAATTACGCAGTGATTTTTTTTTTCTCTCTCTCTCCCACGCCTTTCTATCAATGAAAGCTGGGAAAAGAATGCGCAACCTTTCGGTGCTGTGACGGTTATTCGAGAGGGAGGGGACGTTACGCCCTCTGCGCATGCTCAGGAGCTGGGCATTTGGGGGAGAACATCCCTTTACCCCCTTCCCCCCCCGTGGCATCATAGCTTCGAACGGCCGCTAAACAAAGGGTCGTAACCCGAGGACCATCTCTAATTTTTAAATACACATCATTTATACCAATTAATACACATTCAATTAAATTGAAAGGTTGATTGTCAAAGAGGGGAATTTTATGCCGGCCCATGCAGCGAAAGCCATTTTTCTGGACTCGGAGCTGCTCTTCCTAACAACTCTGGCAAAGTTACGCCTGTTGGACGGTGACTCATCCCATTAACATCCAGCACAGTCATCTCGGCTCCAGACTTTTTCTGGGAAAATGGGATTTGTGTGTCTCTGTGTGTGTGTGTTTGTGTCGGCTGGCCGAATGGCGCAACTGAACAGCCGAACTTGGGGGGGGGGCGGGGGGGGAAGGACCGATTTAAGGAACTCGTGGAAATATCCATATTTTTTTCTCACCCCCCTCTTCTCTTTCTGCAGCCGTGGGGGTTTAAATAAAGAGTTTGGCTGTTGTTGTTGTTTTTTTTTTAAAAAAAGAGCCCGTTTGGTCTAGTGGGAAAGGTACCAGATTAGAAAGCGGGAGGACTGGGAGTTCTAGTCCCGCCTTCAGGCAGGAAAGACGGCTGGGTGACTTTGGGCCGATCACCAGGAGACGGAGGGAGTTCCAGTTCCAGTGGTTTAAAATTTAGACCTAAGGCAAAAAAAGAATTGAGTTTTGAAAAGCCAGCTTGGTGTCCCTGATAAGGCGCTGGCCTAGAAACCAGGTGACTGTGAGTTCTAGTCCCACCTTTAGGCAGGAAAGCCAATTGGGCAACTTTGGGCCGATCACCAGGAGACAGAGAGTTCTAGTCTCGCCTTAGCTATGGAAGCCAGCTAGGTGACTTTGGGCCAATCACCAGGAGACGGGGAGTTCTAGTCCCGCCTTAGCTATGGAAGCCAATTGGGTGACTTTGGGCCAATCACCAGGGGACAGGGAATTCTAGTCCCGCCTTGGCCATGAAAGCCAGGTGGGTGACTTTGGGCCAATCACTAGGAGACGGGGAATTCTAGTCCCGCCTTACCTATGGAAGCCAATTGGGTGACTTTGGGCCAATCACCAGGAGACAAGAAAGTTCTAGTCCCGCCTTGGCCATGAAAGCCATCTGGGTGACTTTGGGCCAATCACCAGGAGACGGGGAGTTCTAGTCCCGCCTTAGCTATGGAAGCCAATTGGGTGACTTTGGGCCAATGACCAGGAGACAGAGAGTTCTAGTCCCGCCTTGGCTATGAAAGCCAGCTGGGTGACTTTGTGCTAGCCCACCTCGCAGAGTCGTCATTGCAGGAAAAATAGGAAGAGGAAGGTGTATTGGATATGCTTGCCACCTTGAGTTATTTGCCAATATAATAACCAACATAAACAGATCAATAAAATATTGCTCGCCCACTCGCCCACCCCTTCCCCATTCTGCCAGGTGCACCTTGGCACTGCCAGAAAAGTGGGGGGACAGAGAAAGGGAGCTTCCACACTGGGGAGCAGTCTACCTCCCGATCCCAGCAGCCGGGAAAGACGACGATCCCTCCGGATCGGCTGGGATCCGGTCCAAGCGGGGCTTCCGCCCCACTGGGGGGGGGGAGGCGGGGGGAAGGTGCCCGTAAGTGGATTTCCGCTCTGTGTCGAGACGGTGCCAGGGAACAATGCCGAGCATTGGTGTGCATTGAGCCACGGAGGGTTCAGGACGTGGCACACGGCAAGGGAGGACAAAGCGGGCCACGCCTGGCTACCCGCACGCACACACAACGGGCACAAAAGCAGCACAATCAAGAGAATGCATTCTGCAAGCCGGGAAACGAAGGGCCCGGGCGCAGGCAGCCATCCAAAACCTTCCATCAGCATTCTCGCTTCAAAAGAGGATTGTTCGAATCCGGCCGGGCTGCAAAATGTCTCTTTTCCCCCCAACCCCAAAAGAATGCTGATCTGTGGGATTGAAGCTTCGAAAACACACAACGATGAGCATCATGACGAGCAGGCCGAAGTTCAACCGGTGAAGCCCCTCTTCTTTTGTCGTCCCTCCCCCTCTCCCCCGGAGACACAGGTTTCACCCAAACCGGCTGAGGAATTTAGGTTTAACTGCGCTTGTTTATTTGTTTACTAAATTAAATGAAATGTATCCCTCCGTTAGCGAGACCGGGGAATAAAATGTCGATTTAATAAATAGACGGATGAATAAAACGAGCGCATTTTTTTTTTCTTTCATCCCCGTCAAAAAAAATTGGGGGGGGGGGCGGCTGATAGACAGGAATCAATCGATCAATTAAAGGAGGTTGAAAAAGTGAATTTTCAACCTGTAGGTTGTTAGATTGGATTGGATTTCCTGACCTTTCGTCCGGCTGTGAAACCACCGCATCGAGTTCAAATCTCGGTTTCTGCTGTTGGTTTTTGTGTTGCAAAAGGTGTCTGTCTCCATGCAAAAGAGGGGGTCTGGGGTGTGGGGGCTCCCCCAGGGGAAGGAAGGGCCCGTTTCCAGCTCCTGGGAGGCTGGAGATAACAAAGGGTGTGAGTCAGACTAAACATCCCGAAGAATTCCTGATTATATCAGCGAGGAGACGGTGGAACAAGTTGCCACTTGAAGTGGGAAGTTCTCCTTTTCTGGAGAGCTTCCAGCAGACATGAGACGGCTGTGTGGGTGTGTCACATGTTTAAGTGTAAGTGTGAATTTAAGTTTTTAAATTTAAGTGTGAGATCTTAGATCTTAGATTAAGATCTAAAGTCTAGTTTAGTTTAATTTAGGGTTTAGGTATAAGTGTAAGTGTGAGTTCAACTTTAAGTGCGAGTTGTTTAAGTTTAAGTTTACGTTTAAGTTTAAGTTTAATTCAGTTCAGTTTAAATTTAGGTTAGGTTAGATTTAAGTGTAAGTGTGAGTTCAACTTTAAGTGCGAGTTGTTTAAGTTTAAGTAAGTTTAAGTTTAAGTAAGTTTAAGTTTAATTCAGTTCAGTTTAGATTTAGGTTTAAGTGTAAGTGTGAGTTCAACTTTAAGTGCGAGTTGTTTAAGTTTAAGTAAGTTTAAGTTTAGGTTTAAGTTTAAGTTTAAATTTAAGTTTAATTCAGTTCAGTTTAGATGTAGGTTTAGGTTTAGGTTTAAGTGTGAGTTCAACTTGAAATGTGAGTTGTTTAACTTTATGTTTAAGTAAGTTTAAGTTAAAGTTAAGTTTAAGTTTAGTTCAGTTTATTTTAGTTTAGATTTAGGTTTAAGTGTAAGTATGAATTCACTCATATAAGTGAGTTTACTGATATAACTTTAACTTAAACTCACACACTCAAAGTTAGCCTTGAACTCACATTTAAACCTAAAATCTGAGTTTAAGATGAAGTGTGAATTCAAGTTTAACTTTAAGTGTGAGTTTCAGTCTAAGGTCTAAGATTTAAGTTGAGTTAAGGTTTGACGTTTCGTTTTAATTTAATTAAGGGTTTAAGTTTAGCTTAGCTTAGTTTAGTTTAGTTATTACTTATTGGTTAAATTTTCTTGCTGTGGGGTTACTCTGGGCCATTTGCAAGAATAAAACAAAACAAAAAAAAATGATTTAAAAAGAAATGTAAAGTTAACGATGGCTTATGCAGGTCCTCTTTTACGGACCTCTTAGGAACGGGGCGAGGTCCATGGTAGACGGTTTAATCCGGGTGTTTAATTTCAGAGGCCTGGGTGGGGCTTCCTTGCCTTACCTGTCGGACAGGTCTCGACAGGTAGGCTGGAGGCCTCGGCTCCTGTTCGGTCTGGGCTTGCAAGAGACAAAGGCGGCATTTTAGAAGAAGCTGCCACGATCAGATGCTGCGGGGATGGTGCACACAAAGCCAGAGGAACCGGACGGATGAGTTGAGGAGATAAAAAATAAAATAAATAACCCCGAAGCAGAATATGACACCAAAATAGAACTAGGGATGTGAAGGGGGGGACGCAGGGAGGAGAAATAGGATACCCAAAAACCTGCCCTTCTATTCCGAAAGCAATTGAAAATCATCATCTTCTTCTTCTTCTTCTTCTTCTTCTTCTTCTTCTTCTTCTTCTTCTTCTTCTTCTTCTTCTTCTTCTTCTTCTTCTTCTCCTCCTCCTCCTCCTCCTCCTCCTTTTATCTTTCTCTCCTTCATTCCTCTCTTCCTTCCATCTTCTCCCTTCTCTTCCATCATCTCCTTCTCTTCCTTCATCTGTCTTCTTTCCTTCCTTCCTTCCCATCCACCTTCTCCTTCTCTTCCATCATATCTCCTTTCTCTCCTTCCTTTACTTCCTTCCTTCCCATCCATCTACTTTCTCCTTCTCTTCCATCATATCTCCTTCCTCTCCTTCCTTTACTTCCTTCCTTCCCATCCATCTACTTTCTCCTTCTTTTCCATCATATCTCCTTCCTCTCCTTCCTTCCTCCTCCTCTCCTTCTTTGCTTTTCTTCCCTCCCTCCCTCCTTCCTTCTCCTTTATCCTTCATCTCCCCCCCCCCCTCCTCAGGGGTGAAATCCAGCAGGTTCTGGAGAACCGGTAGCGGAAATTTTGAGTAGTTCGGAGAACTGGCAAACACCACCTCTGGCTGGCCCTAGAGATTTCGCAGTATCCTTCCCCTGGAGTGGGGTGGGAATGGAGATTTTGCAGTATCCTTCCCCTGCCACGCCCATTAAGCCACGCCCACAGAACCAGTAGTAAAAAAAATTGGATTTCACCACTGCCTCTCCTCCATCTTCTCATCGTCTTCCTCTATCATCTCTCCTTCGTCTTTCTCTCCTTCCTTCCTTCATCTTTCTTACTCCCTCCCTCCCTCCTTTCCATCACTCCATCCATCTCCTTCCTTCCTTCCTTCCTTCCTTCCTTCCTTCCTTCCTTCCTTCCTTCCTTCCCCTTTATCCTTCCTCATCCCCCCCCCTCCTCGATCACAATCAGAATTCAAAGTTCAAACCTCTACGCCAGCTATTGGGAGATCCATTGAATCTACTCTTCTCCAGTTCCCAAGATCTCCCGCCAAACTGGTTTGGCAAAAGGAACGAAATCTGGGTGAGGCTTGAAACACAGAACGGGCTGGGAGGGAAGTGGGACCAGAAAGGCGAGAGGAAGGATCCGAAGGATCTGATTTGGGGAATCAAAGCAGAAGCCGTATCTCCATTACTGCTTTTTCCCCCCCCCTCCTTCTCCTATTTATCTCAACCGGGTAAGTGACTTTTCCTTCTTCCTCCTCCTCCTCCTCCTCTCCTCCCCATGGCAAATTATTCCTTCCCTAAATCTCTTTTGCAAAAGGGAAGCGCAGGTGCCCAGCCTCCTTCGCCCCCAAAATGCTTTGCAAAGTTATTTGAAACCCGGGTTCGAAACCCAAAAGCCATCGGACTCTTAAAAAAAAAAAAAAAACAGAATAATTTCTCTTGCAGAATTTCTCTGCAAAAAACTGGCTCAACACCCTCCTTCAAAACCCTTGAAATTCAAAATAGAAACTCCTACCTAATCAACGTATTTTGTTCCAGTTGAGTTTTTCACTCCGTTTCTCATTTTTTTTCCCCCCAATAAAGAAACACCCTTGGTACCGTTTTCCTAAATTCTTGGCCCAAGAAAACTGCTTCTAAAAATCTGTTTTTTTTTTTTCCTAATTTTATTTCCCCCTCCTGTAATTCAGGAATTTTGACGGACGTTCCTGTTTAAGATGGATTTTTAATTTTTCGTTAAAAAATTAGATCGTGAACTCTGTGGGTCGTTCCTGACTTACGACCAGTTAAGAATTGGTATTGCTAATTAAGGCGGATATTCGGCGAGTCGCCCCCGATTTTACGACCATTTTTTTTTCTGCCACGGTTGTTAAGCGAATCACAGCGGGCGGGCAGTGACTTTGCTGGTCGGTAGCTCGCAAAGAAAGATCAAGGGACCCCCCCAGAAGCCACGACCGTCATAAATACAGGCCCCAATTTTGATCACACTGCAGAGGCTACGACGGTTGTAAGTGCGAGGACAGGCCCCAAGTCACTTTCGTAACTTCCAACGGTCGCTAAACAAACACTTACAGGCCTGTCCCATTAACAAGAGATGATTGTGACAATTGGGATACAAATTTCGCATGAAGAGGCCGAAGGACGGCAAAATTCGCGCCACAGAGGTCCGTTTTATGAAAGGCGTGACGTCCTTCCGGGACGACGACTTCCGCTCGGCCGTAAAGCGGGTCGCTCAATCTTGTGCCTCTCCCCCCAGAATCCAAGATGGAGACCCCGCTTGAAGAAGCTTTGGGCGTGATGGTGGAAACCTTTTACAAATATTCGGCCAAGGAAGGAGACAGGTACAAACTCAACAAGACCGAGATGAAGGAGCTGCTTCTGGCGGAAATGCCCAATTTTGTCAAGGTGAGGAAATGCTCTTTTTATGCATTTATTGGGTTTGGTTTTGACGCCTCTCTCACAAAGCATCCAGGACCAGGAAAGGGTTTTATGCCGTGTCCGTCCGTCCTTCCCTTTTCTTCCTGCCTCCTTCCTTCCACCTCAAATCTTTCTTCCTTCCTTTCTTCCTTCCCTCCTTCCTTGCAATCTTCCTTCCATCCTCCCTCCCTCCTTCCTTCCCCCTCTAATCTTCCTTCCTTCCTTCCCTCCCTCCCCCTCCAATCTTTTCCTCTCTCCTTCCTTCCTCCCTTCTTCACCTCTATCCTTCCTGCCTCCTTCCTTCATTCCCTCCAATCTTCCTTCCTTCCATCCTCCCTCCCTTCTTCCTTCCTCCCTTCCCTCTCTAATCTTTCTTCCTTCCTTCCCTCCCTCCCCCTCCAATCTTCTTCCCTTTCTTCTTCCTTCCTCCCTCCCTTCCTCCCTTCCTTCCCTGCAATCTTCCTTCCATTCTCCCTCCCTCCTTCCTTCCTCCCTTCTCTAATCTTCCTTCCTTCCTCCCTTCCCTCCCTCCCTTTCCCCTCCAATCTTTTCCTTTCTCCTTCTTTCCTCCCTTCTTTACCTCTATGCTTCCTGCCTCCTTCCCTCCTTCCTTCATTCCCTCCAATCTTCCTTCCTTCCATCCTCCCTCCCTTCTTCCTTCCTCCCTTCTTTCTTCCTTCCTTCCTTCCCTGCAATCTTCCTTCCATCCTCCCTCCCTCCTTCCTTCCCCCTAATCTTGGCTTGGGACCTGGTTACTTACGGGACCGCCTACTACCATCAACAGACTCCCACCGACCAGTACGCTCCCACAGAGAGGGGCTCCTCCAGGTGCCGTCGGCCAAACAATGTCGGCTGTCGGCCCCTAGGGGGAGAGCCTTCTCTGTGGGGGCACCGACGATCTGGAATGAGCTCCCCCCAGAGATACGGAGGATTCCGGATCTGTGCACCTTCCGCCGCGAGTTGAAGACGCTTTTATTTCATCAAGCTGGCCTCGCCTAAATCTTCTCCCTTTTAAGTGTCAATTCTAAATTTTTAATGGATTTTAAAATATGGGTATTTTAAATTGGGTATTAATTCAGCCAAATTTATTTAATTCATTTTATTCGATTTTAAAGTTTGTATATCTATGTGTTTTATTTCATGGCTGTGCACCGCCCTGAGTCCTTCGGGAGTAGGGCGGTATAGAAATTCAATAAATAAATAAATAAATAAATAAATCTTCCTTCCTGCCTCCCTCCCTCCTCTCTTCCTCCTCTAATCTTCCTTCCTTCCCTCCAATCTTTTCCTTTCTCCTTCCTTCCTCCCTTCTTTATCCCTCTATCCTTCCTGCCTTCCCTCCTTCCTTCAATCCCTCCAATCTTCCTTCCTTCCATCCTCCCTCCCTTCTTCCTTCCTCCCTTCCCTCTCTAATCTTTCTTCCTTCCTTCCCTCCCTTTCTCCTCCAATCTTCTTTCCTTTCTCCTTCCTTCCTTCCTTCCTTCCTTCCTTTCTTCTTTTCCTTCCTTCCTTTAGGTTTTTATGAAGAAACTGGAAGCCATTTATCTGAAACGGTCCTGGGTCTCCTGCCTGAGCAGAGGGTTGGACTAGAAGACCTCCAAGCTCCCTTCCAACTCCATTCTTCTGCCATTCTGTTATTCAGCCTCCAGAGTATCTCTGATTTTTTGGAGGGAGGAAAAAAAATATTCCAAGTTTTATTTCAACGTCGCTTCTCTCCTTTTCTTCTCTGCAGGGGAAGATCAACGAACGCGGCTTTGAATTCTTGATGGAGAAACTGGATGACAACGAAGACGAAGAGCTGGATTTCCAGGAATACGCTGTATTTCTGGCACTGACGGCGTCTCTCTGCTACGAATTCTTCCAGGAATGTGCGGACGAGAGCAACCGGAAGCTATGAAGTCGCGGCTTTGGGGATGGGAGGGCAGGAGGGAATTTGGGGTGTTACGGCTCATTCTGCTAGCAAATCAAGATCGTGGGGTTTTTTTTTTAACACACAACCCTTGTCGATCGCAAACCATCTTTCTTGAATGATGTTGAAAATGAATCTCTAGTACGCTGGTTTGCAAAATGTAGCGATGATGGATAAAAATCGATGGATTAAATTGATGATGGATAAAATTGATGATGGATAAAAATGAAGTGATGATGGATAAGAATTGAGGATGGATAAAAATTGAGGATGGATAAAATTGAGGATGGATAAAAATGAAGTGAGGATGGATAAAAATTGATGCATTAAATTGATGATGGATAAAAATGAAGTGATAATGGATAAAAATTGATGATGGATAAAATTGAGGATGGATAAAATTGAGGATGGATAAAAATGAAGTAATGATGGATAAAAATTGATGGATAAAAATTGATGATGGATAAAAATTGATGATGGATAAAAATTGATGATGAATAAAAATGAAGTAATGATGGATAAAAATTGATGGATAAAAATTGATGATGGATAAAAATTGATGATGAATAAAAAGGAAGTGATGATGGATAAAAATTGATGGATTAAATTGATGATAGATAAAACTGATGATGGATAAATATTGATGGATGAAAACTGATCATGGATGAAAATTGATCATGGATGAAAATTAATCATGGATGAAAATGAAGTGATGATGGATAAAATTGAGCCTTTAAAAACAAAATGAGCAAACAACGTCAGTATAAAATGGTATTTACGACCATTCCTCGCACTTACGACCTTCACAGTGTTAAAATTTCGGGTGCTTAGGAATCAGCATGTATTTACGACGGTTCCAGCATCCCGGGGTCCCGTGATCCCCATTTTGCAACCTTCTGAACCGCCTTCCGACAAGCAAAATCAATGGTAATCCAGATTCGTTTAACGACGGCATGGTTCGCTTAACAGCTGCATGAACTGTCAACAGTTGTAGCACCGCATCCCAGCCGATTTCCGGCAAGCAGAGTCAACAGGGGACGGGAGGGGGAAGGAAGCCAGATTCATTTAACGACCATGTGATCTGCTTAACGACAATTCACTTAATGACCGCAGGGAAAAATGCTCTCAAAATCAGCCCTGCCCCTATCGGCTCTGTCCCGTAACCACTGCTTCGCTTAGCAACCAAAATCCCAATCCCGATGGCCGTCGTTAAGTCGAGAACTCGCCGTGCAGTGCAGCCCAGCCCGGCGTTTTCAGAGTGCAAGATAAAACACCGGGTGTCTTTGAGACAGGGTGTGTCAAATACGATCGGTAGGTCGTCGTGCATTTTTGCCAAACCTGCTTGCACACTCCACAAAACAGGTGGCCTCCTTGGAGGAACACCGCCGGTTGAAATCCTGCCTGTTTTCGTTCCGGCTTTCCTGATGAATTCACTGCGGTGAACATCCTCCAAAGCGGACAAGCCCAGTTGGTACGTGTATATAAATTTATATATTATTATTATTATTATTATTATTATTATTATTATTATTATTATTATCATCAAAAAAGATTGGTCAGGAAGAAATTATAGCTATTATAATATAGAAATTATATACCTCTGAAGGGCGTGCCAGTTTTTATTTTTTATTTTCTGCAGAGAGGAAAGGCAAAATAAACAAGGCCACCTTGAAAGCCAAAAAACAAACAATAAAAAAAAAAACAACCAACCCTTAAATGTTATGTACTTTTCCAGAAATCACAATCTGGCAGTCTGTTACAACCACGAATGGACCCATATTTATGTTTGAAATGTCTAAAACGTTGGATTCTTCCTGAAATTGGGACGGGTGGCACTCAAACCGGGAACGAAAACTGCAAAATAAAATAAATTTAACCGTCTTTCTTGGTGACGCCGTTCTGGAAGAGATGATCCAGAATGCAAAGGATCTTTAAAAATCCGTGCTTTTTTTTTCCTGCCAATCTTTTAAGAGCTGACTTTTGTCGAAAGTCAGCTCTTAAAAGATTGGCAGGAAAAAAAAGCAGAAATTTGATTTTTATCTCGAAGGATTAAGGGCGGATCGGCAAAACAAATTCACGATGCGCCTTAAAAAGTTAAAGTTACGTTCTTTAAAAGTAAGATTTTCTCACCCCATACCCCACACCTCCAGGGTTGGGTTTATTACGCTGATTTTCTGATCTGTTTGGACTTGTTTGATTTGATGGCGATTCCTTGGGAGGAAGGAACGATATAAAAACGTAGTAAACAAATCAACCACAAAAGGTTTTTGTGGATTTTAAACCTCCTGGCAAAGCCAAGGAACTGGCTGTCCTTATTTATTTACTTGAACAATACAACAAGGGACAAAAAAAAATTGTGTTCACCGAAGCCAAGTTGCTGCAGAAAATGAAACAAATCTAACACAACACTAGTATAAGTAATCCTCAATTTATGACCATAATTGGGATGAGAATTTCAGTTGCTAAGCAGGTTAGCTAACTTATGGTTGGCTATCAGATGTTTAGCTTATCAAGTGTGATGTATGCTTTAGTTTGTAGTTTGAAGTAAGTTTTAAGTAAGTTGTAAGTTTTAAGGTCGTAGTTTGAAGTTTGCAGTTTATAGTTTTAAGGAAGTTTTAAGTTTTAAGATTGTAGTTTTAAGTTTTAGGTTTTAAGTTTTAAGTTTACAGTTTGCAGTTTTAAGTTTATGGTTTTAAGTTTTAAGTAAGTTTTAAGTTTGTAGTTTTAAATTTTAAGATTGTAGTTTTAAGTTCTGGATTTTAAGTTTACAGTTTGCAGTTTTAAGTTTACAGTTTTAAGCAAGGTTTAAGTTTAAGTTTGTAGTTTTAAGTTTGTAGTTTTAAGTTCTGGATTTTAAGTTTACAGTTTGCAGTTTTAGGCTTAATAGTTTTAAAATTTAAGTAAGTTTTAAATTTGTAGTTTTAAGTTTTAAATTTTAAGTTTAAAGTTTGCAGTTTAGTTTATAGTTTTGTTTACAGTTTGGTGTAGTCCTCGATTTATGACAATTGGGATCAGAATTTTGGCTGTAGGTGGATGTTAAGTGAGTCACACCAGATTTTAAAACCTTTTTTTTCCCCCACGGTTGTTAAGCAAACGACTGCAGCTGTTAAGTGAATCATACAGTCGTTAAACAAATCCGGCTTCCCTCACTGACTTTGCCGGTCAGAAGCCGCCAGGGAAGGCCGCAAACAGCGATCACGTAACTCCGGGACGCTGCGATTGTCATAAATACATGCCCACTGTCCGAATTTTGATCACGTGACAGGAAGGATGCTGAGAGAAGTGCGAGTACTAGACTCAAGCCACTCCTTTCAGAGCTGTCGTAACTTCGGATGGTGGCGAGATAAACGGTCATAAATCAAGGACTGTTTCCTTGTTCCCGCAGGACCCCGTGCCGCAGCGATGACGCAATTCCAGACGTTGGAGCAGGCCCTCGGAGAGGTGGTGTGCACCTTTCAACGCTATTGCCGGAAGGAAGGGGACCGCAACACCCTGAGTAAAGACGAGCTACGGAGCCTCCTGCAGACCGAACTCCCCAGCTTGCAAACGGTACGTGTCTCCCATCCGTATGCATTAAATCGATTTAATAAATTAATACATTAATTCCCAATGTCCTTTGAGGCACATCGCAGGGGGAAATGCTTCAAACCGTCCTAATTATTGGGGAATAATCTCTAATCGATAAGTTTTAAAGTTGCTTTAAAGTAGTTTTAAGTAAGTTTTAAGTAAGTTTTAAAGTTTTTAGTAAGTTTTTAGTAAGTCTTAAGTAAGTTTTAAAGTAGTTTTAAAGTAGTTTTAAAGTTGTTTTAAAGTAGTTTTAAAGTAGTTTTAAAGTAGTTTTAAAGTTGTTTTAAAGTTTTAAAGTTGTTTTAAAATTGTTTTAAAGTTTTAAAGTTGTTTTAGTTTTAAAGTAGTTTTAAAGTTTTAAAGTGTTTTAAAGTTTTAAAACATTTTAAAGTTTTTCAGTTAAATAAACGCAGGTAGCCCACGACTTGCAACATTTCATTTAGTGACCGAAGTTCCAACGGCATTAAGAAAAAAAATGACTTGGGACCATCGTTCACGCTTAACGACCGCTGCAGCCTCCCCCATGGTCATGTGATCAAAATTCAGACGCTCGCCAACGGACTCGGATTTATGACGGTTGCGGCGTCCCGGGGTCGCTTCCATCCCTGTTATTCTGTTATTATCCTTTTATTTATTCTGCTGGAGCAGAGGGCTGGACTAGAAGACCTCCGAGGTCCCTTCCAGCTTCTATTCTATTCTAAGGAGAAAGGAGGCGAGGAAAAGGGGTCCCTTCTGCCCCATCTTATTGCAAATCTCCATTTTTGTTTTGTTAAAACAAAAGCTGCAGATCAAAGGCCAGGCTTTGGAAGAAATGCTCACCCTGTTGGACACCGATCGGGACGGAGAGGTCACCTTCGAAGAATACATCCGCTTCGTGGCGGCCGCCTTCACCTTCTTCCACTTGCAGTTCCGCGATGCTCCCGTGGTCCAACCACGGGTCTAAGCGGGGGGGGGAGTATGATTGCGGATGGCGTCGCTGTGAAGAGGTCGGCGGCTCTGGACAGACAGACAGACGGATGGGTTTTTTCAGGTGGGGAGAGAGAGACAGCTGGAAGTTCTAGCAAAGAAGCAAAAATAAAACCTCATTAAAAAAAATCTGAATCGTCGCTTCGTTTTTGTTTGTTTCCTGACTTTTGTATTATTATTTTTTTTACAAAGGAAGCGATGAGGAATGTACCTCATGCTCCTTTCCCCCCTCTTATTTTTTCCTCACGGCAACTTTCCTTTCCCCCTCTTATTTTTTCCTTTTCCCCCTCTTATTTTTTCCTTTCCCCCTCTTATTTTTCTTATTTTCTTATTTTCTTTCTTTCTTTCTTTCCTTATTTTTCCTCACAGCAACTTTCCTTTCCCCCTCTTATTTTTTCCTTTCCCCCTCTTATTTTTCTTATTTTCTTTCTTTCTTTCTCTTTCTTTCTTTTTTTATTTTTCCTCTCAGCAACAGTGCTGGGATGAGAAGGAAGGACTGGCCCAAATTCACCCGGTCAGCTGGCTTTCCTGGCCAAGGCAGGACTAGAACTCACCACCTCCTGGTGGTTGGCCCAAAGTCACCCAGCTGGCTTTTCGTAATTTATTTGCTTTTCTATAGATTTATTAGATTTTTATCCACTCCCAAATCAGAGGCTTTTGGCCTGCTCTCTCTTGCTCTCTCTCATATTTTCTCTCCCCTCCCTTCCTCTCATTCTCTCTATTCTCTTTCTCCCTTTCTCTCTCTTCCTTTCTTTCTTTCTCACTTTTTCTCTCATTCTGTCTCATTCTTGCTTCCCTCCTTTCCTCTTTCTATTCTCTCATTCTATTTTCTTCCTCTCATTCTATTTTCTCTCATTCTTTCTCCTTGTTTCTTTTTTCCTTTCTCTCGTTCTCTCTTCCCTCCCTTCCTCTTTCTATTCATTATATTTTCTCTCTCTCTTTCTGTTTCTTTCTCTTTTTTCTTTCTCATTCTGTCTCTTATTCTCTTCCCTCCCTTCCTCTTTCTATTCTTCCTCTCATTCTATTGTCTCTCATTCTTTTTCCCTTTGTTTCTTTCTCACTTTCCCCCCCTCTTTCTCTCTTTCCTCCCTTCCTCTTTTCTCTGTTCTTTCTCATTTTCTCCCTCTCTCATTCTGTCTCTCATTCTTTCTTTTTCTTTCTCTCTCTCTCATTCTCTGTCTCTCATTCTTTCTCTCGTCTCTCTCATTCTTTCTCTCCTGCTGCTTTTGTAGTTTCCGAAGCCATTTGGCTGCCACAGCCTTTTTGGTGCCAAACCACAGGGGGAAAAAATGGTCAGAGGAATTTAGGGCTTAGAGAAGGGGAAACAGCCCTTCCAGCGTGACACCATCCAAAGGCAGAAAATCCCACCGCCGTTCCTATTGGCCTCTCGGAGAGCTTGGGGAGGACCCCTGGACGCCCCAAATAAAAGCCCAGATTAGCCAAGGTTACAAATAATGGTCGGATGGCCAGGGGCTCTTCATTCTGCCCGCTCAACTCCAGCCTCAGTTTCCGGTCCGGCTCGCTCTGGTAAGTGGGGGAGTTTCTCTGGGCCAGAGAAAAAAGATCTGCCCCGATCCCAAAAAGATTCCCCTTTAAGGAGGAGATTTAGAAGCAGGATCAGGGCCAGGTTGGCTTCCTGTTCAGATGGAATCTGGTAGGATGGAGAGATTGACAGAAAGAAAGAAAGGAAAGGAAAGGAGAGGAGAGGAGAGGAGAGGAGAGGAAAGGAAAGGAAAGGAAAGGAAAAAGAGAGAGAAAGGAAAAGAAAGGAAAGGAGGAAAGGAAAGGAAAAAGAGAAAGGAAAAGAAAGGAGGAAAGGAAAGGAAAAAGAGAGAGAAAGGAAAAGAAAGGAAAGGAGAAAGGAGAGGAAAAAGAGAGAGAAAGGAAAGGAAAGGAGGAAAGAAAAGGAAAGGAAAGGAGGAAAGAAAAGGAAAGGAAAGGAGGAAAGGAAAGGAAGAGAGAGAAAGAAAGCAAAGGGAGAGAGAGAAAGGAGAGGGAAAGGAAAGAGAAAGGAAAGAGAAAGTGAGGAGAGGAAAGGAGAGGAGAGGAGAGAAAAGAAAAGAAAAGAAAAGAAAAGAAAAGGGGAAAGAAGAGAAAATGAAGGAATGATGGAAAGAAGTAAGGAGAGAGGGATAGAGAGGGAGAAGGAAGGAAGGAAGGAAGGAAGGAAGGAAGGAAGGAAGGAAGGAAGGAAGGAAGGAATTATTCACAAATAACCCTTCCCTTTCTACCCACTCTGGATAAATCCTGCTGCCAAAATTGCTCTCCCTGTTAGCCCCTCAGCCTCCTCTTCCAAACAGCACCTAATTGCAATTTTATTCCCCTATTATTTATCAGTGGAGAGTCCCACCCCAAAGAGAAAACCAGGAATGGCGCAAGGCAAAAATCTAATAAGTGTAACCCCCCCCACCCCACCCCCAGTTCAATTGCAGCGGCTGGCAGGTCGCTCTGTGAAAGCAGCCTCTGGGCGTGTGCAAAGTGCTTTCCCTGCCGCCAGACTACAAACCTCCAAATACCTGCAGGAAGGGGTGGGGAGAGAAGAAGAGGATTTGAACCCTAAAACAAACATCAGCAGCTCCAAATTTATCCTCTGGGCTCCGGCTATCTGCATCCCCCCCCCTTTGGGTTTAATTTTTCCGACTTTTAAAAGTGCTGCTTTCTCCTCCTTTGCCTCGGATGCCGTCCCAAAGGTGCCAGCCTGGCATCCGAATGACTCACCCTTTCCTCTCTTCTGCTATGGGGATTCGCCCCACCCTTTTTTCCCCCCCCGAGGGAGGGCTGGCGTGGGCGTCCCAGAGCGAGGGGGAACGGTCAGGAAGGAGGAGAAAAAACTAGGTTAGGGGCTTGGAAAGGAGGCGTTTTTTCCCCACTCTGTAAAAAAAATTAGGATGCATCCTAGCCACAAAAACCACAGGCACACAATCCTGTAGATGCCTTCTTTCCTTTACTTCTCTCCATCCCTCTTCCTTCCTTCCCTTCATCTTTCTTTACTTCCTTTCCTCCCCCTTCTCTTCATCCCTCTCCTTCCTTCCTTCCCTTCATCCATCCTTCCTTTCCTTCCTCCATCCTTCCTTTCATCCCTCTCCTTTTCCATCCCTCCTTCCTTCCATCCCTCTTCTCCTCTTCCCTCCTTTGATCCTCCTTTGATCCATTCCTTTCTTCCTTCTCTTTGTTCCCTTCTGCATCCCTCCCTCCCTTCCTCAATCCCTCCCTTCCTTCCTCTTGTATCTCTTCTTTCCTTTTCTGACTCCTTCCTTCCTGTGCCTTTTCTTTCTTTCCTTCCTTCCTTCCTCCCTCCTTTCCTTCCTTCCTCTTGTATCTTTCCTTTTCTGATTCCTTCCTTCCTGTGCCTTTTCTTTCCTTCCTTCCTTCCTCTTGAATCTCTTCTTTCCTTTTCTGACTCCTTCCTTCCTGTGCCTTTTCCTTCCTTCCTTCCTTCCTCTTGTATCTCTTCTTTCCTTTTCTGACTCCTTCCTTCCTGTGCCTTTTCTTTCTTTCCTTCCTTCCTCCCTCCTTTCCTTCCTTCCTCTTGTATCTTTCCTTTTCTGATTCCTTCCTTCCTGTGCCTTTTCTTTCCTTCCTTCCTTCCTTCCTTCCTCTTGAATCTCTTCTTTCCTTTTCTGACTCCTTCCTTCCTGTGCCTTTTCCTTCCTTCCTTCCTTCCTTCCTTCCTTCCTTCCTTCCTTCCTTCCTCTTGTATCTCTTCTTTCCTTTTCTGACTCCTTCCTTCCTGTGCCTTTTCTTTCTTTCCTTCCTTCCTTCAAGGGGTTCTCTGACCGGTTGTTGGGTGGGCGTGGCCTAGTCAGCCTCCTGCACCACGGCGGGAGGGGGGGGTGCTTTTGCCCTCCCCGGGCTCCGGAGGCTTTCCTTGAGCCTCTGGGTGAGCGAAAACGGCCTCCCCAGGCTCCGAAGGCCCATTTCCGGCCATCCCGAACTTCCGATAGGCTCGTTTTTCGCCCTCCCTGAGCCTCCGTGCGTGCCCGGCACTTATCTGCATCCAAAATGGGTCGCATGGGGACTCCTAGGAGAGGCGAGGCGGGGCGGGGTGGGCGGGGCCAGCCAGGAGTGGGATTTGGGGGTTCTCCGAACTGCACAGAACCTTAGCTGGAGGTTCTCCTGACCCCGTGAACCTCCACCAGCCCACCCCTGGCCATGGTTAACCCCCCCCCCCCCATGTTAACGCTTCATTGGCACAAGATGCTACTATCCCTCCCGCCACTTCCATCCGATTCCCCAACTCCATCCTCTTTCAACAGCATCCGAAAATGGCCACCCCCTTGGAGAAAGCCCTGGACACCATGGTAGTCACCTTCCACAAATATTCCCAGAAAGAAGGAGACCAGTTCAAACTCAACAACACGGAACTGAAGGAGCTGCTGAAACAGGAGCTGCCCGGATTCATTAGCGTAAGTGCCTCGCTCCGTTAACTCCGAGGACTCCGTTTGGTCCTCGGCTTACGACCAAAGTTGAGACCCAAAACCTCCTGTCGGTAAACCCTTGCTGAGCGAGCTTTGTCCCGTGTTACCACGTTTCCTGGCCACGGAGGTGAAGGGAACCCCTGCCGTTGTTAAGTGAGTCACGCGGTCGTTGAGTGAAGCTACTGTCTGAATTTTGATATGGATATATACCGCAAGGGTCGAAAAGTCTGAAAAACTGTCGTAAAGTCACCTTTTTGCGGTGCCGTTGTAACTTCACATGGTCACTAAATGAACAGTTGTAAGTGGGGGACTACCCATACCCGTGATGGCGAATCTATGGCATGTGTGCCAGAGGTGGCACGCACAGCCCTCTCTGTGGGCACACGCACCGTCGCCGGCAGCTCTTCTGCTTTCTGGGACGCCGACCAGCTGGTCTTCGCAGCTGCCGGAGCGCCGGAAAACAGCCTGAAAACGGCCGAAAAACAGGCCATTTGGGGGCCTTTTTCAGGGTCATTTTCCAGCCGTTTTTTGGGCCATTTTGAGGCCTGTTTTTGTCCTGAAAAATGGCCCAAATAACAGCCTGAAAACGGCCAAAAAACAGCCCATTTTGGGGGCTTTTTCTGGGCCATTTTCCGGCTGTTTCTTGGCCCCTTTTCAGGCTTGTTTTTGTCCTGAAAAATGGCCCAAATAACAGCCTGAAAACGGCCAAAAAACAGGCCATTTTGGGGCCTTTTTCCGGCCTGTTTTTGGCCTGAAAAATGACCCCCAAAACAACCTGAAAACGGCCCCAAAACAGGCCATTTTGGGGGCTTTTTCTGGGCCATTTTCCGGCTGTTTCTTGGCCCCTTTTCAGGCTTGTTTTTGTCCTGAAAAATGGCCCAAATAACAGCCTGAAAACGGCCAAAAAACAGGCCATTTTGGGGCCTTTTTCCGGCCTGTTTTTGGCCTGAAAAATGACCCCCAAAACAACCTGAAAACGGCCCCAAAACAGGCCATTTTGGGGGCTTTTTCTGGGCCATTTTCCGGCTGTTTTTTGGGCCCTTTTCAGGCTTGTTTTTGTCATGAAAAATGGCCCGAAAACGGCCTGAAAACGGCCAAAATACAGGCCATTTGGGGGCCATTTTGAGGCCTGTTTTTGTCCTGAAAAATGGCCCCAAAACAGCCCCAAAACAGGCCATTTGGGGGGCTTTTTCTGGGCCATTTTCCAGCTGTTTTTGGGCCCTTTTCAGGCTTGTTTTTGTCATGAAAAATGGCCCCAAAACAGCCTGAAAATGGCCAAAAAAACAGGCCATTTGGGGGGCTTTTTCTGGCCTGTTTATGTCCTGAAAAATGGCCCAAAACAACCTGAAAACGGCCAAAAAACAGGGCATTTTGGGGGCTTTTTCTGGGCCATTTTCTGGCTGTTTTGGGGCCCTTTTCAGGCTTGTTTTTGTCATGAAAAATGGCCCCAAAACAGCATGAAAACGGCCAAAAGCAGGCCATTTGGGGGCCATTTTGAGGCCTTTTTCTGGGCCATTTTCCGGCTGTTTTTTTGGGCCCTTTTCAAGCCTGTTTTTGTCCTGAAAAATGGCCCAAAAAACAGCCTGAAAACGGCCCCCCAAACGGCCAAAAAACAGGCTGCTTTTCAAGCCATTTTTCCGGGCTGTTTTCAGGCCAAAACTGCCCCCCAAAATGGCCTGAAAACAGCCAAATAAACGGCATGAAAATAGCCAAAAAACAGGCCATTTGGGGAGCTTTTTCCGGCCTGTTTATGCCCTGAAAAATGGCCCCCAAAACAACCTGAAAACGGCCAAAAAACAGGCCATTTGGGGGCCATTTTGAGGCCTGTTTTTGTCCTGAAAAATGGCCCAAAAACCAGCCTGAAAACGGCCCCAAAAAGGGCCAAAAAACAGGCTGCTTTTCGAGCCGTTTTTCCGGGCTGTTTTCAGGCCAAAACTGCCCCCCAAAATGGCCTGAGAATAGCCAAATAAATGGCATGAAAACGGCCAAAAAACAGGCCATTTGGGGGGCTTTTTCCAGGCCGTTTTCTGGGCCATTTTCAGGCCTGTTTTTGGCCTGAAAAATGGCCCCCAAACGGCCTGGAAACAGTCCCCAAAACGGCCAAAAAACAGGCTGCTTTTCAGCCCGTTGTCAGGCCAAAAACGGCCCCAAAACGGCCTGAGAAGAGTCAAATAAATGGCCTGAAAACGGCCATTTCCCTCCCCTTCTGTCCTCCCCCCGCCCCCCCCAAAAAATTAAACGCTCCGCTTTTTGTTTTTCCCCCAGAAGAAAAAGGACGAATCCACGTTTCAAAAAATCATGAGCAACCTAGACTCCAACAAAGACAACCAGGTGGATTTTCAAGAATACGCCACCTTCCTCGCTTGTATCGCCATGGCGTGCAACGATTTTTTTCACGGCTTCCCGGACAAGATGCCGCGACAGAAATGAAACGGGGGGGAGGCGGCGGCGTGCGACACACGAGCAGGCCGGCGTGCAAGACGGGCGGGCAGAATTCACAGGTGTGTGTAAAATGGCTCCCCCCCCCGTAGCCTTTCGTTGGTGCAACAGCTTTGAGAGGGCGAGTCTTGTCCGGCGGGAATAGCCAGCCTCTCTCTCTCTCACACACACACACGCATGCACACACGCACATCCCGACAACAAAATAAAGTTTGCTTTCAAAAAAAAATAATAATACTCAAAAAAAAGCCTTTTGGTGCTTCTGCTTGTCTCCTGAGGGGCTGGGGACGATGGGCATTGAAGTTCGGGGCGTGGGGAGGAGGCCTGGTTTAGACAACTGTCCACGGGTTTGAACTGAATGGGTTGAAGGAAAGAGGGAGGGAGGGGAGGAAGGGAGGAGCAAGGGAGGAAAGAAGCAAAGGGAGGGAGGTGAGGAGGGAGTGAAGGAAAGAAAGAAGGCAGGAAGGAAGGAATAAGAGAAGGAAGGAAGGAAGGAAAGAAGCAAGAAGGGAAGGAGGAATGGAGGGAAGGAAAGAAAGAAGGAAGGAAGGAAGGAATAAAGAGGGAAGGAAGGAAATAATTAAGAAGGGAGGGAAGGAGGAATGGAGGGAAGGAAAGAAAGATGGAAGGAATAAAGAGGGAAGGAAGGAAACAATTAAGAAGGGAGGGAAGGAGGGAGGGAGTGAGAAGAAAAGAAATAAGGCAGGAAGGAATAGAGAGAAGGAAGGAAGGAAAGAAGCAAGAAGGAAGGGAGGGAAGGAGGGAGGGAAGGAAAGAATGAAGGAATAGAGAGAAGGAAGGAAAGAAGCAAGAAGGAAGGGAGAGAAGGAGGGAAGGAGGAATGGAGGGAAGGAAAGAAAGAAGGAAAGAAGGAATAGAGGGAAGGAAGGAAACAATCAAGAAGGGGAGGAAGGAGGGAGAAGAAAAGAAAGAAGGCAGGAAGGAATAGAGAGAAGGAAGGAAGGAAAGAAGCAAGAAGGAGGGGAGGGAAGGAAGGAAAGAACAAAGGAAAGAATAGAAAGAGGGAAGGAAGGAGGGACAAAGGGAATGGAGAGAAGTCGGGAGGGAAGGAATAGAGGGAAGGAATGAAAGAAGAAGGGAACGGAGGAAGGAAGGAGTAAAATGAATGGGGAGGGGAAAAAGAAAAGGGTTAAAAAAGGAAGGAAGGAAAGAGAAGGAAGGAAAATGGAAGGAGAAAGAAAAGCTTCAAAGCAAAGAAGCTGACCGGTCAACTCTTCAAAAAAAAAAAAAAGAACAAAAAAACCAAGAACTTTAATTTCTTGCAAACTCACTGCAGGCAGGAGCATCTCTGGCCTGGCCGCCTTGGTCCCTGGCTTCCTCCGTTGCTAGGCAACCGCTTGCCTCCTGCATCCCCTTGGTCCTGCCCAGAGGGATTAAAGATGCTGCTAAAATCCTGAGAATGGCACCTTTTCTTTTCCTCCCTTTATTATTTTGTTTTTAAATGCCAACCTTTTGACTAAGATCAGATTCTATATTTTTGATTTATTTTTTTCCCCCTCTGGCAAAAAGCCTCCTTCGACTTTACAAAATAAACAAGAAAGAAAGAAAGAAAGCAGGACTGGTTGCATTTCTGCCAGCTACGAAACCGATTTAATCTTTGAAAGTTCTGTGTTGTTGTTTTTTAAAGTTATAACTTTAATATCTTTCTGGTATATTTGGTTTCCTACTTCCTTCTACTTTTTTTCTTTATTGTTCAGTTCTTTCTTTTTGTTTATTTCTTTGCTTCCGGTTCTAATTTATATTAGTTCTTTATGGCTTGCTCTTAAAACTGTCAATAAGAATTATTCATTAAAAAAAAAACCTCATTGTATCTTTATATCTTTCTTTATATCGTTTGTTCTGCTTTTTATCTTTTGGTTCTTCCTTTTGTTTACTTCTTTCCTTTCCGTTTAATTTCCATTCGTTCTTATAGTTGTTCTTAAAACCGTTGTTAAGAATTATATATAAAAAACATGTATCTTGATATTTTTTTCTTTTTATCCCTTCCTTCCTTTCCTTTTTTCTTTCTTCTTTCATTCCTTCCTTTTCTGTCTTTCTTTTTCTTTCCTGTTCCATTTTAGTTTATTTAGTTGCTCTTAAAATTATCAGTAAGAATTATACATTAAAAAACATTATATCTTTATATCCTTTTTCTACTTGATTCTTTTTCTCCCTTCCTTTCCCTTTCCTTCTTTCTTTTTCTTCCTTCTTTTTCTCCCTTCCTTCCTTCCTTTTTCTTTCTTTCTTTATCTTTCCTGTTCCATTTTATTTTATATTACTATTGCTCTTAAAATTATCAATAAGAATTATACATTAAAAAACATATCTTTATATCCTTTTTCTACTTCCTTGTTTTTATTCCTTCCTTTCTCTTTCCTTTCCTTTTCTTATTTTCTTTCTTTCTTTCTTTTTCTTCCTTCCTTCCTTCCTTTCTTTTTCTTTCTTTCTTTGTCTTTCCTGTTCCATTTTATTTTATATTACTATTGCTCTTAAAATTATCAATAAGAATTATACGTTGAAAAAAACATGATCTCTCTTTTCTACCGCCTTCTTTTTCGCTTATCTTTTCGTCCTTTCTCTGCTCCGTTTTACTTCGTGATCCTTCTCCTTATCGCTCTTCGAACTTCCGGTAAGAGTTATACATACAAATTCTGTCTTATATATCTTTTCACAGATCGCTTCTACTTCCTTCTGTTTTCTTTTCTGATCGCACCTCTCGTTCTTCCTTCAACGTCTCCCTTCCTGTTTCCTTCCTTTCCCTAACCTATTTCGGTTGGTGTTGAGTTCTCGTGATTCCTCATCAACTTTTAATAAAATTTATTACATTTTTTTTTTTAAAAAAAGGAACTTTTTTTTTCTTTTAAAAAGAAAATCAGGCGAGGAGATGCATGTTAAAGTTGGAAGGAGGCAGAAGGGACTCAGAGGGTGGGCCGATTCTGGAAAAATTTCCTGCCAGGGAGGTCTGAACTTCTAAATGGGTGTTTTAAGCTACATCAGATCTGGGGTGTTTTGATCTCAGATCAAACCAAGGTGGAACCCAGAGGGAGAATGCAATGGGTCCCCGGAGGCTTTTGCCATGTTCCTTTCTGCTAGCATCACACTCCCTAGAGACCCCACACCGTGAGTATAAGACGATACTTAAGCCACCACACCCAATTCCCTGCTTTGCCTCTTCAAGCCCATCGTCCACGTCCTTCGGTGAGTTGCTTTTATCTATCTGGTATCGATTTTAAAAACGATTCAAATTGGGACTCGGAGACTCTAAATGAAGTATCTTCCCTCCTGTATTTCCCACACGTTGGTCTTTTGTAAGAAGTGTTTTTTTTTAAAAAAAAAATCTGCTTTTTTTCTTTTTGGTTGAGAGAAGCAAGCCTCCAGATTTAGGCGCAGTCTACCTCAGAATTCTGGTTTCTGAACTGTAAAGGAAGGATTTTCGCCCTTGGCATCCTGCCTGTAGGTTTCCCAGTAATGCCAGGTTAGCCCTAATAATAATAATAATAATAAGGAATAATAATATATGACATTTTAGCTGCCCGAGTCTCAGTGACTCCAGGATGAGAAAAGCACCTGAATTGGAACTAAAAACGTTGGGATTTTTTTTTTTTTAATTCAAATGTTATCGCAATCGGGGCTTCTGGCAGAGCCTGTAAATTACTAAAGTTTTCCTGTTCAGCCAGCTTTTGGAGATAAATGCCGGTGCTGTGAACATAATACGTAATAAATATTTAGTGGATCGTTATGCTAATATATTCTAAATTCACAAATCTTTTCATCTCTGAAAAGGCACACCCGTTGCTAAGCAGGAGGCTTACAGGCCAACCACCAAGTTAGTTGGAATTATAAGGAAGCATTATTTAATTTTCCAGTGGTCTGAGCTTGCTTAATGTTTGATCAAGGCGGTGGCTTTTTCAAATTTGTACCTATTTACTCAGCTTAATATGAGTCAGTCCTTTGCAGAAGCTTTTAAGCGCATCCCTTTAAAAAAAAGAAGAAGAAGAAGAATTTAAAAGCGACAGGGCCCTTGCTGATTTTTATTTTTTTTCCCTACGCCACTTCCTTCTTTTCCTTCTGGCCTCTGCTCCTCTTATCGAAACTGCAAAAACTGTTATTTTTGCAAACTCTCCCACTTGCAAAGATTTGCCTACTGCGTTCACGGAAGCCCTGGCAACGGATCAGGCTGATGGCTGAGCTTTATAACAAGTAGATTCAGGAGATGGATGGATGGATGGATGGATGGATGGATGGATGGATGAGAAGGAGAGAGAGAGAAAGTGGGAGAAGGAGAGAGAGAAAGAGAGAAGATAGGCAGGCAGGGGAGGGAGGGAGGGAGGGAGGAAGGAAGGAAGGAAGGACTGGAAGGGAGAAGGAAGGAAAATAGGGAGATGAGAGGAAAAAAAGAGAGGGAGGGAAGAAAAAGAGAAAGAGAAAGGAGGAAAAGGTAGATAATATCACAGTTTCAGATAGACAGATAAAGAGATAGATAGATAGATAGATAGATAGATAGATAGATAGATAGATAGATACACAGATAGAAAAGCTAGAAAGACAGAAAAATTGGAAGAAAAATGTGGATAGATGATAGATACCGTAGATAGATGGATGGATGGATGAATGGATGGATGGATGGACGATAGGTGAGAGTGAGAGAGAGTGATAGACAAATAGAAGATAGATAGATAGATGGATAGAGGGATGGACGATAGGTGAGAATGAGAGAGAGGTGATAGACAAATAGATGATAGATAGATATATAGATAGATAGATAGATAGATAGATAGATAGATAGATAGACAGACACAGATAGAAAGCTAGAAAGACAGAAAAATTGGAAGAAAAATATAGATAGATGATAGATAGATTGATAGATAGATAGATAGATAGATAGATAGAGGGATGGACGATAGGTGAGAGTGAGAGAGAGGTGATAGACAAATAGAAGATAGATAGATAGATAGATAGATAGATAGATAGATAGATAGATAGATAATCAGATAGAAATATATAAATATTTGGCAGCTAATAAATGCAAATATTTATTTATGGCATACAACCAAACTATAGATATTCAACTCCCAGAATTCCCCCAGCCAGCATGCTTTCTATCTAATTCTCAGGGTGTTTAAAGTTCCATTCATGCAAACTTGGGGGGGGGGATTCCGGGAAGCGAAGTCCACCACACACACCTTCCAGGCCCCAAGTTTGCAAAACCCTGCTCTGGAGGCACAACCAGCCCACCACACAAAACCCTACACACACACACCAATTTTTTTTTTTTTAGAGCTCTTCCATGTCCCGTCCGGTCCCTTGAATGAATGCTCCTTTTTCCATATTCTGAATTTCGCTCCGTGCTCGCTTTCCGTCTCTAGGCAGAGAGGCGGTCTGTGTGTCCATCCGTCCTGAATCAGAAGAATCTCTACCCCCTTTCTGAATTATTCCCCACCCCACCCCCACCTCCCCACAGCCCTTCTGCAAATATTTTGAGACGGTGGTGATGTCTCTCTGTATGCATCGGATGACTTTGGTTTGCTCCAAATATTTTCAGCTTAAGTTGGACACTCCAAGCACCAATATTAGGAGTGCATGAGGATCAGGGTGGGATGGGCATTGCACTCATCTGCTCACAGATGAGTGCAATGTTAACGTTGCACAAAAGTTATCTTAAATTTCTCACAGTTCCTTTGCAAGGAACTCCTTGGCTTTTCGAAAACACCCACTTCAAACTTTGCTCTGGGAATCCAGGGCCTTTTGCAAGAGGTCTGGATTCCAACTCCCAGCAGCCACAGCCAGACGAGTAAAATCTTCCCCCTCTGGCAAGTCAGAACGTTAAACGAAACGCTTACCCAGCTGAGTAGAAAGATGGCAGCCCAAATCCGGCGTGATTTTGCAAAAAAAAAAGAGAAAAAAAAAAAGCAACTTGGCTCGCTTGCGCAAGTTCTCCATTTCAAGTCTTTTTTTAGCCTTTTAAGGCAGTCTGCTCTCCAGAGAGATTCTGGGGGTTTAAAAAATATATATATATACATAAATACATATATATATATATAAACACACATACATATATACATATGCATAGACCGATACATATGAAGAAACATTTAAAGAAATATTTGATCAATAATTAATCAAATATTTAAAGAGAGAATTTCATCTATAAATTTAATCAACGGATAAATTGCTATAAATTTAATCGAGGGATAACAGAATCCCTGGGTTTTGTCGATCAGAAATCAGCACTTATTGGGGGAAAAAAATAGAGACAGCTGATGAAATGCCTCTTAAGGAAAGAACATGTACCCCTTCTCCCTAAAACCAAAATTTTAGAGTTAAGATTAAAAATTGAAAAAAACCCAAGAGTTTAGATTTTATCGGACAAATTCCAAATAAAAGAGCTTACATTGGGTGGAGGTGAGGGTGGGAAAACACATTTAAAAATATAGCTTATATAGGGCAACAATTACGAACCAATAGAAAAATTGGCATTTTTAAATATATATATTTCTCATATGGAAACTTTTAAGATACGTGGACTTCAACTCCCAGAATTCCCCAGTATATGGAAACTTTTAAGATATGTGGACTTCAACTCCCAGAATTCCCCAGTATATAGAAACTTTTAAGATACATGGACTTCAACTCCCAGAATTCCCCAGTATATGGAAACTTTTAAGATAGATAGACTTCAACTCCCAGAATTCCCCAGCTGGGGAAAAAACATTTCCCAGCCAGGGGAATTCTGGAAGTTGTAGTCCACGTCTCTTAAAAAGTGGCTAAAACGGGAGAAATGATGAAGTAGAGAAAGCCGAATATAAAAAGCGGGTTGGAAACTTTTTTAAGAGACGTGGACTTCAACGCCCAGAATTCCCCAGTTAGAGGGAAAGACATTTCCCAGCCAGGGGAATTCTGGGAGTTGAAGTCCACAGATCTTAAAAGGGAGAAATGACAAAAGTAGAAGACGCTGAATATAAAAACCGAGTTATTACAGAGGCCGGAAATTAAATGCAGGTGTGGAAATAATACTCGGCGAATGCAAAAATCAGATCGTGAACCCCCCCCTCCTCTATCTCCACGTGCAATTGATGGAAACCCCCCCACCACCACCATTTCTCCTTTTCCAGACCATCCTCAGTGGACTCAGTGAATCCATGGAGACCCCTCTGGAAAAAGCTTTGGCCACTCTGGTGTGCACCTTTCACAAGTACTCGGGCAAAGAAGGTGACAAATTTACTTTGAGCAAACAAGAATTGAAGGAGCTGATAAAACAGGAGCTGGCTTTGGGAGAGGTAAGCGGGCTGGGGAAGGGGCAAATGCGCCCCTCGCTTAATGGACTGGGCACATTTTTTAAAAAAAAATGCATGGAAAAAAAAACGCAAAAAACTCAGCCCGGGTTTCTAGTCCTCATGATTCCGAGGGCCAAGAAAATTGGTTTTGCCTCTGTCACGGATCGTCCTTGGCTTATGACCATCGTCCAGCCCGCAATTTCGGTTGCAAAGGGGAGTGACCCCCCACGATCGTGCCCAATTGGGCGCCCTTTTCTGCGGGCGTTAAGCGAACGCAGCGGTCACTAAGCGGAAGCTGTGTTGACCACGGGGGGCGGGTTTTCACTGGAAACTGAAGGTAAATGCCGGCATGCAGAGAACATAAAACGCAGTCACGTGCCAACAGTCGTAAAGGTGGATCAGTTGCCGACCCACGAAAAACGGGGTCCTACGAGCTCGGAGGAGGGTGGGGAATATTGAGACAGGTGGTCAATTCCCGTTTTGCGACTTGCTAAGCAGCCAGTCGTACATTGAGGAACGCTGTACCATACGAACCCTTCTGGACCTCGGAATACATGAGGACTAGAATCCCAAGTTGAGTTTGGAATTTGCGTTAAGCCCTGGAAATTCCAGCCCCCGATGCCCCGAAATAAATAAAGCCGGATGACAAAACTCCGGAACTCATTGCACCAACCCTAGTCCGATGAGTCGATATGATGGCGAATCTCGAACCCGGAACCTTTCCTTCCCGTGTTGCAGAAAATGAAAGACCGTGGGATCGACAAGCTGATGGAAAGCCTGGACAAGGATCAGAACAACGAGATCGATTTTAAGGAATATACCGGCTTCCTCACGGCCCTTTGCATGTCCTACAACCAATTCTTCCAACCGGATGCAAAATGAGAAGCGGCCTTCAAAAAGAGGGGGGGGGAGAGATGGAGAGAAGGAAAGACCCCCCTCCTCCTCCTCTCAAATCCTCCTTTTAAAGCATCTCTCCGCAATGTTATCTCGATCTCTAAATTAATAAAAGGCAGATCTTCCCAAAGTTTGAGAAAAACGAAAATGTGGAATGAAAGGGGGACGCGGAGGGGGAGGGGGCAAAAAATTGGGATCGTTTTAAACCGTGAAGTCGTGTCCGTTCGTTGGTGACTTTTTTTTTTTAAGGCAAGGGTTTTAAATTCAATAAATTCAATTAAATTTCTGGGAAATCGCGCCGCAATCGTGGGCAATCCAGAAACGCAACGCAGATTTACAAAAACAGGGCTGGCAAATTTGCAAGAACGGATACCCAGGTTCAGTTCAGTTTCTTCCCCAGCTGAGGAAATCCAATTTTTTTTTTAAAAAATCACCTTTTGCATCTCCAAAAGGGCTTAAACTGACAACGCAACCACGCAACGTTGGGTTGGGTTGGGTTGTGTACAGGGATATAGTTTTTGCAGCCTAAATCCCTCCCGGCCACCCACAGCAGGAAGCAGGCGTGAAAAAAATCAGGCCATTCAAGTTCCTACAACTTTCCACCGACTCCCAAAAGTGAGATGAGAAAGGTTTCGGCTTCACACTTTTTGTGTGTAAGAGTCTTGCCCCAAGGTCGCACTTTAAAGTCGGGAGAGGGGGAAAAAAATGTGCACCGACAACAAGGAGAGAAAAGCCACAAACTCTCCCCTTTTCTCCAGATAATTAAAGAAAGACTTTGCTCTAAAGCCGGCCAAGCCAAAGAAATAGGAATATGGATTTATTCCGTGCCTATTTGTTCATTAAAAAAAAACAACAGCCCGGTGTGTAAAATCTTATTTTCTCAATCGTTGGCAGAGGAATTACGATTCGGAAAGACAGAAACAGAAGTGAGAAAGAAAGAAAGAAAGAAAGAAAGGAAGAAAGAAAGAAAGAAAGAAAGAAAGAAGGAAGGAAGGAAGGAAGGAAGGAAGGAAGGAAGGAAGGAAGGAAGGAAGGAAGGAAGGAAAGAAAGAAGGAAAGACGACAGACAGACAGAAAGAAAGGAAGGAAGGAAGGAAGGAAGGAAGACAGAAAGAAAGATAGAAAGAAAGATAGAAAGATAGAAAGAGAAGGAAAGATGGAGGGAAGGAGAAAGAGAGAAGGAAGGAAGGAGGGAGAGAGAAAGAAAGAAAGGAAGGAAGGAAGGAAGGGGAGAAAGAGAGAAAGAGAGAGAAAGGGAGGGAGTGAAAGAAAGAAAGGGGAGAGAGGGGGAAACAAAAAAGAAAGAAAAAGAAAGAGGGAGGGAGGGAGAGAGGGAAAGGGAGGGAAAGAAAGAAAAAGAGAGGGAGAGGGAGAAAGAATGAAAAAAGAAGAAAGAAAGAAAGAAAGAGAAGGAAAGAGGGAGGGAGGGAGAAAGAGAGAGAGAAGGAAGGATGGAGAGAGAAAGAAAGAAAGAAAGAGGGATGGAGAGAGGGAGAGAGAAAGAGAGAAGGAAGGAATGAAGGAAAAAGGGAGGGAGAGAGAGAGAAAGAAAGAAAGGGGAGAGAGGGAGAAAGAGAGAGAGAGGAAGAAAGGGAGGAAGGGAGAGCAAGAAAGAAAGAAAGGGGAGAGAGAGTGGGAAACAAAAAAGAAAGAAAGAAAAAGAAAGAAAAAGAAAGGGAGGGAGGGAGGAAGAAAGAGAGAGAGAAAAGGAGAGAAAGAAAGAAAAGAAAAGAAAAGAAAAGAAAGAAAGAAAGAAAGAAAGAAAGAAAGAAAGAAAGAAAGAAAAAGAAAGGAGAGGCGGGGAAACAAGGAAGCAAAGGAACAGAATCAAGTTTCTATCCCTCAGGATAAAACCAAATCTCCCCCCCCCCATCCACCTGCTTTTTTTAAGGGAGGCATTTCAACTTGCATCGGATTTAATAGCAGCCAATTAAGGTGGGGGTGTCAGATATGCAAAGTAAGAGGCGGGGCTTCTTCCCTTCCATCCAATCAGACGCCTCTTGGGGGGGCAGGTTTGGCCAGGCCAGGCCCCTCCCCTCCTGATAAATCCGGGCTCCCCCCTTGGGTGAGTCTACCACTTTCCCTTCTCCAGCCGTCTCGTGACACCTCCTCTTTTTTCTGCCGTAAGTATTCCTCCCTTCCACCCACTTTCTCCTTCCGTTTTTTCCTCTCTTCTCCTTCCGAAAACTTTGGGGAACTTTGGGGAGGAGGAGGAGGGGGGGGCTGATCTTCCTCCCCCCACCCATCCTTTCCCCAAAGGAAAAAAATTTTTTGGGGTGGGGGAGAGAGAAAGTAAAGAATTTCCAAAAAGGCTCAGCCACTCTGGGAAAACAGCAGCTAAAATAACTAATTTTGGGGGGACGACGACAAGTCCTTTGAAGGTCGTTTGCCCCCCCCCAACTCAGCTGCTGCCCCCTTTGAGCATGTGCAGAGGGCCAAACCGCCCCCCCCCCGAGGCTAGCGGCAGAGACTCCCTCTGCAACGGGGCAGTCAATAAATTCAACTTTGTAAAGAACGATCAAGTGATAGGACTTGGGGGGTTGGCCTAGATGACCTCCGAGGGTCCCTCTTTCCAAACTCGGTTATTCTCTTAAATAACGGGAAAAGGAAGCAAAATTTCGCCCTGTGCCGGAGAAAAAGGCTGCCAGCCATGCCCGGCGTGGGTTTTTTTTTTCCCCCCCAATCCTGGGTGGGTCATTAAGGGTGGGGGGCAAGGAGACCACCGTGTCCACCCCCACTGAACCCACTGAAAACTTTCTCTGTTGTGCCCCCCCCCGCCATCTTGCCAGGGTGTGCCACTTTTGGCAGGAATAAGAGACACACAACAGGCAGGGCGGGGTGCCACCCTGACACACCCCACATAACGTCTCGCTCACAATCCGGCCAAGTTACGGTAACTTTCCAAAGATATTTCCCCCCCCCCAATTTTTAATGCCCCCTGGTGGGAAAACCTGGGAACGTGCTGGGAAATTTGGGGAAGGGGTGCAGGTATTATTTTTTTAAAGGGGGGGGGGCTATTCAAAAAAACCCTGGAAACTTTTCTCTTTGCCTCCCTTCCCTCCCCATAATGCTGCTCACCGGTTCCCCGAAAAGGCGCACCATTCGAACGCAGCTCTTCCGCCGGGGGTGCTCCATTCGAACGCAGCTCTTCCAAACTTTTCGCCGTTTTTGCTCCCCAAGTTTTCATTTCTTTCGGGGGGGGGGTGTCTTTTGCAACGAGCAGAAATGTCCTCGTCGGAAGAGGAAGTCTCTCCCGGATGAGGTCCTTTGAAAAATATTTCCTTTTGTAGGGGGAGGAAGAAACAAAAAAAGGCCTTTAAAAATAAAAAATAAATAAAAATAAATAAAAATAAAAATAAAAAAAAAACCAGGCTGAGATTTGGCTGGCCGTTTTTTAAGACATTTGGAAATGATCTTTGTTTACAGCTTGCAAGGATGAAAGGGGGGTTTTTTTTGTGCGTGTGTATATGTGTATGTCCGTTTGCAGGAAAAGCACCGAATTGGGGGGAAAAAATATAGCAGGAAAAATATTGGCGTCATTTTTTGGCGGATGAAAAAGACGAGGAGTTCGCTCCAAAGGAAAGGAAGCGAAAAAAAATTCAATTTTTTTTTTTCAAGTTGAAAAATGACCCCTTTGGGCGTTTCCGATCGGACCCAACGGTGTGTGTGTGTGTGTGATGGCCGGGCAGAGAAAGAAAATTGAGATTTTCTATTTATTTTTTTCCCCCCCCGGCGCTTCTGGGTAGATTTCGAAGCGTTGGCCTTGTTGTTGTGTGGGCGAGATGTGTTGTGAAGTCACAACGTCACAGCTGGCAAGGAAGCCTGAATGCCATCCGTGGCATTGCCAGGAAATCTTGTGGCTTAAGTTAAAAATAGGGAGAAGGGGAAGGGAAGAAGGGAAAGGGAGAAAGGAGAAAAGGAAGAAAAAAGAGGGAGGGGGGAAAAGATTAAGGCGAAAGAAGGCAGGAGAAAGGGAAGGGGAGGAGACGGAAGGGGAGGGAAAGCGAAGGGAAAGCGGGAAAGGGAGAAAGGAGAAAGGAGAGGGAGGGAGGGAGAAAAAAGATAAAGGAGAAAGAAGGGAGGGGAGGGGAGAGGGAAGGAAGATGAGAGGGGAGGGGAAGGCGAAGGGGAGGAGAGGAAGGAAGGAAGGAAGGAAAAGGAGAAAGAAGGCAGGAGACAGGGGAGGGGAGGAGACAGGAGGGAGAGGGAGAGGAAGGGAGGGGAGAGAAGACAAAAAGAAAGGATGGAGAGAAGGAGGAGAGAGGAGGAAAGGAAGGAAGGAAGGAAGGGAAAAGAGGGGAAAGGAAAGGGGGAGGGGAGAGAAGACAAAAAGGAAGGATGGAGAGAAGGAGGAGAGGAAAGGAAGGAAGGAAGGAAGGGAAAAGAGGGGAAAGGAAAGGGGGCGGGGAGAGAAGACAAAAAGGAAGGATGGAGAAAAGGAGGAGAGAGGAGGAAAGGGAGAGAGGAGGAAAGGAAGAAAGGGAAAAGAGGGGAAAGGAAAGGGGGAGGGGAGAGAAGACAAAAAGGAAGGATGGAGAAAAGGAGGAGAGAGGAGGAAAGGGAGAGAGGAGGAAAGGAAGAAAGGGAAAAGAGGGGAAAGGAAAGGGGGCGGGGAGAAAAGACTAAAAGGAAGGATGGAGAAAAGGAGAGGAGAGGAAGGGAAAGGAGAAAGGCGGCAGGAAAAAGGGAAGGGAAGGAGAGGAGACGAGAGGGGAGAGGAAGGAAGGGGAAGAAGAAAAAGGAAGGATGGAGAAAAGGGGGAGAGAGGAGGGGAGAAAAGGAAGACAGGAAGAGAGGGAGACAAGAGAAAGGAAAAAAAGACGCAAGTGAAGGAAGGAAAGAAAGGAAGGGAAATGACGGTTAATGCAAAAGTGGCCGCCTGCAGATTTATTTATTTGCAAAGCAGGAAAGACACAAAAGGAATTTTCTTTTTTGGGCCGTTTGGGGAGAGGGTTCGAAACCTCCAAAATCCTGGCTGGGCCCATTTCCCCACCCCACCCCAAGCCCCCCACCCCTCCCCCAAGTGAGGCAAAAGTACACAATTCTCATCCACCCAGCGCTAAGATCATCCACTCGGGCCCGTTGGGGGCAGTTTTGGCTGTAAAATGGGGTTTTTTTTTGCAAGGATTTGGTGGGGCAGCCTCAGGCCCCCCACACACCCCCTTAAGCCTGCCAATCAAAAAAAAAGAAATTTAAAAAGAAAAATCAGCGCCGTGGACCCATCCGATCCACTAAAAAGAAACTTAACCCAAGAGTCGATCAGGCACGCCGGAGACGAAGTTGTTCTCTGGTTTCGCTCTGACAAGGAAGCGGGTTTTTTTGGGGGGGTCAGGCTAGATGACCTCTCGGTGTCCCCCTGAAATGGTTGGCCTGAATATTCGACTCTGGGGGGGGGAAGGAGGAGGAAAGCATTGGGAGGGCGCAGAGGAGAGCAAGGTGATTGGGAGGGGGGAAAAATTGTCGTTGGAAAAGGACGGGTGGGGACTTTTTAAGGTGGACTCTTCCTAGCCAAAGAGGCTCCACCGCGGAGGGGAAAATTAAAAGAGAGAGAGAGAAGCAGTGGAGGAAAATCCAGACAAAAGAGGAGCAGGTTTTTTTGGGGGGTGGGGAATTTAGAGCCCAGCCCAGCCTGAAGGAATTACTTTTGATATCCTTTGAACGTGGTCATTAAATTGAAATCATAGCTTAAATGAAAGCCTCTTTGGAGCCGGGGCCTCTCCCAAAGACGAAGGGGGGAAAATTAAAATTAAAATAAAAAGGAAGATATTCAGGACGATCAACTTATTCGGATTCCTGCTCGCTGGGATCTCTTTTAAAAAGCTGCTTTAGGGATGAGTCAAACCCTTTTCTCGTTTCATTTTTAACGGAGAAAAATGGAAACGAGGCAGTTGCAAAAAAATAAAAATAAAATGAAGAACTTTTCCAATTTTTCTCTCGGGAACGGGTCACGAATGCGAAGCGAGGCCAGCTTTGAGGACCATTAAAATAATAATAATAATAATAATAAAAAGAAAACCGGACGGAGAAAAAGAAGACGAGAAAATAAAAATAAAAAAGCTTTCGATTTTGTCTTTCTCCCTCCCGGCTAGATCCTTCTCCCGGTTCCGAGTTCGAATCATGTCTTCCCCCGTGGACACAGCCCTCTGCACCTTGGTGGCCGTTTTCCACCAATATTCCGGCAAGGAAGGCAACAAGAATACTTTGAACAAAAGCGAACTGAAGGAATTGATCCAAAAAGAACTGACCATCGGCCCCGTAAGTGGACGGAAGCAAAATAAAGGAGTGTTTTTTTCTAATACCATGAGGACTAGCCTCTTGATTCGGCCAACGCCGGCTCTTCCCAACCCCGTAAAGCCTTATTATTATTATTTTTTTTTCCTTCTGTTTTCGCTCCAGAAATTGCACGAAAGCCAAATCCAAGGACTGATGGAAGATTTGGACCGGAACAAGGATCAAGAGGTCAATTTCCAGGAATACATTACCTTCCTTGGCGCCTTAGCTATGGTTTACAACGAAGCTTTGGCCTGTTAGGCTGGACGGACGGGAAACGAGGACTGAAAGGAAACCAGGCCCTCGGGAGAATTTAAGAAGGAAAAAAAAAAAAAAAGTTTTTCCAAATTTTCTGGCTTGTCTTTTTTTTTTTTGTCTTCTTCGTTCGGAAAACGAACGATTCGTCGCCCCGATTCCCCTCCCAAAAAAGAGAATTAAATCGGTCCCAGGGAGTTGTATTTAAACCGCCCCCACCCCCCATTCCTACTCCTGGGTGTGAAGTAAAAAAAAAAAAAATGGGAGGGGAAAAAAATCTGTTTTCCATCTCGATTTTGGGGGGTCCTCGATTTACGACCGCAGTTTCTGTCATTAAGTGAGTCGCACCCCGTTTTGGGGGGAAAAAACCCCCACCTCTACGACGGGTGTTGACTTCAGTTCACAGCGGAGGTTCGGTCAGTCGGAGAATCCCCAACTTCGATCGCCTTTGCCTTTGTGGGAGGGCCGGGTTTTTTTTCAGTGGCGTCGCAAATGCGGAACGGACGCTAAGTCGAGGACAACCTGTACGCCGGAGACGAGCCGTTCGGGTAGATAAGGGGGTGAAAGAGAGGGAGGACTTCGGGGTTCAAACCATGTCGGGAGGGCGGAGGTTTGCTGGGAGAGGCATAGGGACTCCTGCTCGGGCACGGGGTTGGACTAGATGGCCTCTGGGCTCCCTTCCAGCTTTAGGATTCTAACCAGCGTTTCGACAAGCTGCAAAAAAGGCTTCTGGCAGGGAAAAACCGCTTTAGGCATCCTCTGGGGGCTGGCACCCCTCTCCATTTCCCAATTCATTCACAAATTAATACAAATTATTATTATAATAATTTTTATAATAATAATTATTATTATAAATATTATATTATAATATTATAATAAATATTATAATAATTATTATAATTATTATAAATCATTATTTATTTATTTTTAAATTTGATTTAAAATTTAAATCAAATTTAAATTTAACCTCTCTTTTAAATTGTTTTTAAAAAAATTTTTAAATTTTAAACTTGTCTTATGAATTTGGGGTGTTTCAAATTTCATTTCCGGGCCAATCATTTCATTGTATTTTAATGGTTTTTTAACATTTATATGTATTTTATTCGGCTGTTCACTGCCCTGTGTCCTTCGGGAGTAGGGTGGTATACAAATTCAATAAATAATAATAATAAAATAATAATAATAATAAAATAATAATAATATAATAATAATAATAATAATAAGCCGCCCTTCTCCGGAGACTTACGGGGGCTTACAGTGCGTTAAGCAATAGCCTTCATACTTTTGTATATTTATACAAAGTCAGCTTATTGCCCCTACAAACTGGGTCCTCAATTTACCTACCTTAGAAAGGATGGAAGGCTGAGTCGACCTTGAGCCTGGGGAGATTCGAACTCACAGTAATTGCAGGCAGCTGGTGTTAATCACAATGCTATCAGTCTGCTGAGTTACATGGCCCATTATTATTATTTCTTTCGAAACGAGACGGCCTGTCAATCAAATTGACCGCGACCCCAGAGCCGAAACTCACCCAACGCAGGTAGCCCTCGACTTTTAACGACCGCCATGGAGCCCAACACTTGACGGCGTTAAGTGAGTTTCGCCCCATTTTACGACCTTCCTTGCCGCCGCCGTTCAGCGGATCGCCGCAGCTGACTTGAGTTAGCGACCGGGTTGTTAATTGAATCCGGCTTCCTCACCCCCCCACCCCCCGTTGAATTTGCTGGTCGAAACGTCGCAAGAGAGGGTTCCGCGGGACGCAGCCACGGTCATAAGTATGAATCGGTTGCCAAGGGTCTGAATTTTGACCGCAGGATCAGGGGAATGCTGCAAAGGTTTTAAGTCCCTTTTTTTCAATCCCGCTGTAACTCTGAATGGCCGCTAAACGAACCGTTGTAAGTCGAGGACTGCCTGTATGGTGGAAGGATGCTCCTTTTTTCCCGAAAAGCCGCCGCTGAAGTCCTGTTTGGTCCATTTTATCACACCCTCTGAAACCTACCACTCCCCCCCCCCAGTCCCATAGGGGTTAAAATGGGCCAGGGTGGTAAGGGACTTGACTCAATAAGCTCTGATCGAACAAGCCATCATTTCATGGAAGCCCGCCACCTCTTCTCCGAGACGACAAATTTTGTCGTGTGGAAACACTGAACAAAAAACCAGGATTAGGGAGGTATTTTTTTTTCCAAAATGGGTGGAAATCCAGGCGGCCCTCTCGATAAACTCTGATCGAACAAACCACAGTTTCGTGCAAGGCCACGCCTCCTTTAGCACACAAGAGCTGGTATGACAAACCGGTTGCGAGTTCAGGAAGCGCTCCGGGAAGGAATCCACCCCTCTTCCCGTAAGCAAAAAAAAAAACGGAGTAAGGAAGGTATTATTCAAAATGGCCGACAATCCCGTTTTGGATTTATCGGGAAGTGAATGATGAGCGAAATCGATCCGTCCCGCCCTCCAGAGTAAATAGAGGAACGCCTGCAGTTCCTATGTTTTTGTCGCTGCTACGTGGCCAAGCTTTCTGCACGTGTTCAGGAATGTCCTCGCGTCGTGGCAGTCTTGGGACGGATCCAAATACGGATTTTTGAGTCACCATAGTTAAATATGGGGGCATTTGGGTGGGTGGGGGGGGAGTGGGGAAGTGGCCACCACCGCACCTCAAAAGTGAGCACTGACCTGCCTCAAAGCTGGCTGGGAAGACGAGACGGGACGGAACGGAGTCGCCCTCCAAAGGGGCGGTGGTGGACTGGCCGGCACAAAACACAAGCGCCACGCCGCTCGCTCTCCTTGGTAGCTTGGCTCTGAACACACACACCGCTGCGAATCGGAAGACGGGCTGTGCTCCCAGAGGTTGTCACCTGTTAACAACTGCCTTACTTGTCAACAGATTTGATTTGGATCAGGGTGCGAGAGAGAAGCACACACGAGAGCAGGACGTCATGATAATTCACATGTATTTAAAAAATAATAATAAAATCATTCTGCTTCATCTTCTCCTCGAAGGGGGAGGGAAGTGGAAGGAGGCGACAAGCTGGGTCCGTGGCCGACCCGGCTTGGGGGGGAGAGGATTCTTCCCACTAGCCCCCCTCCCCTCGCTCCCCGGCCCTCGGCTGCTGGTCTTCGAAATCCGACGGATTAAGAATGAAAAAGTTAGAAGTGCCTTAACTAGAACCTATTCTCCTTCATCTCTCCAGGGTGAAAAAACACGGCAGTTTGAGACAGAGAGAGAAAGAGAGAAAGAAAGGGAGGAGGAGGAGAAGGAAAAGGAAACGGAGAAAGGGTTATGTACAGAATTCTTTAAAAATAAAAAAAGAGAGCAAGAAATCGATTAGGCGAGAAAAATTAAAGGGGGGAAAAAACGATAACAAAATGATTGACATTCTCTCTTTCTCTCCTCCCTCTGGGAGCCACCTTGTACGGAAACGATACACAGGTAGAGACACGGGGCGAAAGATGGCCGAGATGCTTTCACTTCACCCCGTTCCTTGATTCGAGGGGTTCAGAAGGTGACCCCCCCGATCTCACCCAACCCGGATACGTCTGGGAAGAGGTTCCCCTCCTCGCTTCTTCCGCTCGTACGGTCCATCCGACACCAGGTGGGTTCGAAAAGGACAGCTATCCCGCTGTCTCATTGCCCCTCCTCGAGTCCCTTGAACCCAGGGCCGGCCCTGCCTCTCGACCAAGCGTGGGAGCATTCAAGCTACTGAAGCTACGAGGGTCTCCCCAGGTTGGGGGGGGGAACGCGGCGTTTGGGAAACGGGGAGGAAGCAAAGCGCGAATTGTCCGCTCTGTCTCGATTGGGTCCCCGAGGATTGGCAGCGTGCCCCGGCCCCGTTTGATTCTCCACGGCTCGCAAGGGTCCCGCTATCCCTGCCGGGGTCGGGGTGGTGGTGGTGTGAGGGGCTCTGGGCACCCGTTCTGTTCACTGGAGCCGGTCGGTGCGGAAGGAGTCTTCGACAGATGGATCGGTCAGCAGGACGTAAGGGTCGCTCAGCATATTGAGTCCATCCAAGCTCAGCGGCTCGATCTTCAGATCCTCATCCAGACCCAGGGAAGCCGCGTCCATTTCGAAACCCGGCATGCCCGCCAGGACGTTGGCGATTTCTTTGGAGATGCCAGGCGGGGAATCCCCTACAAAGGAAAATCAAGACACCCACAGCTACACAACGGGGAGTGGAACGAAAGGCCAATTGGGACCCCTTTTGGAGGCAGAAATCACAGTCCAAAGAACTAGGATGCAAAACCCGAATCATTCGTATCGGGAGCACCAAAGCGGGTTGGAAGGATTGAACGGTGACATCCCCACTGCCCGGGAGGGACGCCCAGTTGGGGGCTTCTTCTGTGTCCCCGTTACGTTGCCCACCGAAGTGATACCCATCTATCTACTCACGATACCCGGCTTTCAAACTGCCGGGTTAGCAGGAGCTGTTGCGAGGGACGGGAACTCATCCCATCTCGCAGAAGCAACCAGGTCTCAAACGCGAGCCTGCTAATTGTCAACCCACCCGCTGCAAATCAGCCGGTGATCGTTACCTGTGAGGATGATGTTAGGAATGGGACCGTGACGGCTGCAATTACTCAGGTTTTGACGACCGAGTAAGTGGGGATCGTTCATGGCAGTGCTGTTGCTACTGTGGCCGCCCCCTCCGCCCATCGGCGGTCCCATGTTGTCGCTCGGCGAGTAATTTAAGGCACCCATGTCTTCCCCGAAGGCGTTGCTGTTGAAGGCAAAACCTCCCATCATGTTGTCGACAAAGCCGTACTGGTCGAACTGCGGGGAAGAGAAAGTGCATACGTCCCGTCGTCGGAGGGTTGTCTTCAGCGCCGAGCAGGTGGGGGGCTCCCAAGACACACACACACACACCCCTTTCCCCACCACGAGCCTGGGAAATCAGCAAGTGGGGTGAAACTCACGTTGCCAAAGCCGAAGTCACCCAACGGCTGGTTGAGTTGGTGCTGGAGCATGGAATTAGGCTGGTAATGCGTCGGGTAGGGATAGGGCGGCTGAGAGGGCTGGCGGGTTTGAGGGGAGGTAGGGACTCCTCCGGGCACCGGGTGCTGGGACTTCTGGCTGTGCTGAAGGAGCATGCCTGGCTGGCTGTAAGGGTAGGGCGGAAGCCGCTGGTCTGCAGGGAGCTTGCTGGTGTCCAACGGTACTCCCTGGAAGCGGGAGGGAAGAGTCAGAAAGGATGCAACATATTCCTTTGGGGGGGGGGAAGGAGGGAGGGAGGGAGGCACTCTTGTGCTACGAGAGCGGTGTCAAACTTAAGGCTCCGGGGGGCTGGATCCGGACCGCGGGGTGTTTAGATCTGGCCAATATGGCCGCCCTGGAAAAAGCGAAGGACCAGCCCGCGTTGCCTCTGCCAGCAAAAACAGACCTCCAGGCGGCCCTCCAGACCTTCATTTTCGCTGACAAGAGTGTTGTGACCTCGACTCCTGGGCCTGTCCTAACAGAGGAAGAGGACTCAGAAGGTGATAGGGAGGAACTGACAAGGCCTCCCTCTCCAGGACCCTCCTCTCTGGCAATGCCTCAGGTTCCATCCGAAGGCCAAGAGGAACCGCCTGGGATATGCCAGGAGGAAAGCATATCGGAACAAGAACAGACAGGGAGCGAGGATGATGAATCCTGGCTTGATCCCAGGCAGCGACGGAGGGAGAAGCGTGCGCAGCAACGAAAGAGGCGTGGGAGGGCCAGAGATTGAGCTGAGTCACTGAGACACACCCCACAAGGAATAAAAGTGGGTGTGCTGATTGCTCTTCAGGGCTTTGTGACGGTCAAAGTTAAAAACCTGAGAGTCACATCGCGTTACCTGAAATCTGGCTTGTCCATATTTGGATTGGACCTTGGCTAATTCTGGCTTTGTGGGTGACTTTTTGCTACTGAACCAGACTGAGGATAAACTCTCTCTTGCTGACTGTGAGTGAAAACTGACTTGGCAGGGATTTCGCAGTTTACTGCCAAAACTCTTATCTGCAAGGGTTTCTAGTCCGATTGCTTAATAAAATCTTGGCAGGCGTGCCTGGTTGTGTGTTTGCCTGTGTGGGGAAGGGGGACAGAACACAGAGGGTTGTAGGAGGCCATCGTAGTCAAAAACGGAGCTTGGGAGCCCGTTTCCACCGGAAGAATGCTCGGGCCACCACAGGTGCCCCCAACATCAGTGACGCTGAACTGGCCATGCCCACTCCGGTCCTCCCCGAGGTCAAACAACCCTGATGTGGTCCTCAATGAGATCAAGTTTGACACCCGTGTGCTATGCTCAGGGTAGGGAATCATAGCTCTTCGATGGATGTGGCTGGACCACCCCACCTCAACCCCTTGCCCGACTCTCCAATCTCCAAGAAATCGCAGGTAATCTTCAATTTACGAGCAGAACGGAGCGCAAAGTTTCTGTTCCCTGAACAACTGTGGCCAGGAAGGCCGTAAATCTCACGTCACTGTCTCGCTTAGCAACAGAAGCACTGGACTCCATCGTGGGCCGTAAGTCGAGGACTACCTTCCTTGAGGGATCAGGATCGGGAAGGGTTTAAGAAATTAAGTGGAAGCGATTCTTAGAAGGGACGGAAAGGGGTGGGTGGGTTGCTGAAGTTGAAATGAGATGGGAAAAGAAAAGTGAAGCACACAGGAGGGAGGGAAGGAAGGAGGGAAGGAGGAAAAAGAGGGGCGAGGAGCACAAAGGGGAGGGGGGGTCACACATGCTCCCGTCACAAGCCTCCTCCCCCTCCTCTCTCCCGGGTGCGTACCTGGGTGATGGAAGACAATGTGGGTGACATAGTTGGCGAAAACTGTTTGGGGTGTTGTCGTCTCGTATCTCCAGCCATGGGGAGAGTCAGGGGGCTGAGGGGGACCCTGCGCCGGGGAGAAGCGTTCAGAGGGGTGTAGGAGGCGGCCGGGGACGAAGCGGTGGAGGAGGAAGAGGAGGAAGAGGAGGCCGGGCCCCCAAAGCCGGGGGGAGGCTGGTGGTGCGGATGGGGCGGCGGGGGCAGCCGGGGGTTAGCCGGGACGGGCTGCATCGTGTGGGCGCTGAGCGAGGTGGGGAGGGAGGGGTTGCTGAGCGAGGTGGAGAGTGAAGGGGTGCTGAGGGAGGAAGGCATGGACTGGCCGCCGAGGGAGGAAGGCACAGGGCGCAGGGCGGGGGCGTTAAGCGAGGACTGGAGGCAGGGGTTACTGAGGGAGCTCTGCATAGATGAACACAGTCCTGCGTGGACACAAAAAAATGAGAACAAAAAGAACCATAAATCCATGAAACAATCAAAAGCCACACAAACACATACACACACAAAAGTCGTCTGACCACGGCGCATGGCAGCCTCCAGGGACTTCCGGCCGTGATGGCGGCGTGGCAAGAAAACGGCGAGTTCTCCTCTTCCGGAAACGGCAAACCCTCGTTACCTCCGGGCTGGAGAAACGGTTCGATTTGACACACATATACAACACACACACACACACACACAAAATGGAATAAAATGGCAAACATCTGCCAGGACATATGAGAAGATGGATGGGGCACCAGCCGTCGGCCTCCCCAGGTGCAACGGAACTACAACTCGTCCGGACGAGACGAGTTGGGAGCGACAATCCGTCCTGCTTGATGGTCTAACTCCGGCCGATACTAAAATCGGGGCGTGGGCCTTACCAAACTAGCTAACATCATCAGTGCCGGGAAGAAGTGGGGTTTGCTCCCTGTTTATATATAATGTAACCGTCCTCCCTCCTAGCACTGGCTGATGTTACGTAGTTGGGTCGTGAAAACGTCTGCAAGAAAACCACCAAACTCAGAGAGCATCAGGGACTCTTCCTTTCAACCCTGAGCCGCAAATCTTCTCTTTTATCGATAGGCAAACAATTAACTATATTGCGCAAGATGGCCCACAACGTGAGTTCTCTGGTTCCCTAGAAGACCTGCGCGAAATAACACTTTTTGCGCGTGAACAATTTTACAAATACTTTCGGTGTTACCACTTGGGAGAAACAGCTGAGGCGCGGCAATCAGCCGAGAAGATAAAGGTAAGTAAAGCGCAAGGGCGGGGGAGGGGGGCGGTCCGACCTGATTGTCGGATCAAACCTGTTCGCTCCAAGCTGATCGTCAGAGGATTCATCCGAACCGGTCAAATCCCACCCCTGCCAGAGGTGATTGCCTGGATACCTGAATTGGAAATCCAGGCACGAGACTGGTGCCATACCCCTCTAGGAGTTGTGTGTGTACGGATGTGGATTGTGTGTTTGTGTTTACTTCTCTTTTGTCGCGTTCTCCTCTCGCACTAAATAAATAACAATCTCCAAATAAATAAATATATAATCCATGTAATCGTTTTTAAATTTGTTTGTTTAGAACTGTATTGGTAATATGAACCTGTACGTTGATAGGGCACTATTGCATTTTACCCTACTCTCATTTTAAATTCTTTTCTTTCGAATTTTATTGGAAATGATGTGTTTGAACCTGTATGCCGATATGGCCTATGGGCTAATAAAATAAATAAATAAATATTACAGAGCAATAGCGATAGCACTTATATACCGCTTCACAGTGCATTACAGTCATCTCTAAGCAGTTTTCAGAGTCAGCCTCTTGCCCCCAACAATCTGGGTCCTCGTTTTACCGAACTTGGAAGGACGGAAGGCTGGAGTCAACCTTGAGCCTGGTGAGATTCGAACTGCCAAAATTGCAGGCAGCCGGCAGTCGGCAGAAGTAGCCTGCACTACTGCATTCTAACCACTGGGCCGCCATGGCTCATATATAATAAATCTCCAAGCACACCTTCCCTGCCCGGCGACACATCATCGGATTAGAAGCCCCCCCTCCCCTCTCCGACCGGTACCTGGAGGTTCGTAGCCGTGGCCAAGGCCCATCCCGCCGCTGATACCCAGGTGTGTCATGGTGTTGGCCAGGTTGCCGGTGCTGCTTCCGCCACTTAGGCTGGGATAGGCCGACTCTTCCGGGTCGAGAGGCGTAGGCAACGGGGAAGGGAAGTGCAGGTTAGTCAGATCCGGCAGGGACCCTCCCGTGTTGAGGTTGGACGGGATGAGAGGCAAGTTGGCAGGCTGGTCGGGGGACGGGAAGATGCTGGAGGAAGGAGGGTGAGAAGAATAAGAGGATGAATTAGATTAGATTAAGAGAGTCGGAAGGGACCTTGGAGGTCATCTAGTCCAACCCGCCGCCCAAGCCGGAGACCCTACACCATTTCTGACCGATGGCAGTCCAGTCTCTTCTTCTACAACTTCTGTTCTATGGGTAGATTGTTCTCACTGTCAGGAAATTCCTCCTTATTTCTAGGTTGAATCTCTCCTTGGTCATTTTCCATCCATTATTCCTTGTCTAGCCATCGGGTGGCTTGGACAATAGCTTGACCCCCTTCCTCCTCTCCGGGGCAGCCCCTCAAATATTTATTTTATTGAATTGAATTTCTATACTGCCCTTCTCCCGAAGGACTCAGGGCGGTGTACAGCCAGAAATAAAACCACGACAATATAAAAATTAAAAACAATTAAACAAATTGGCCAAAAACTCTAATAAAACAACCCATTAAAATAGTTAGGCCAGCCCTCTTGTTGGAATAATGATGTTTTTATTGGATATTGGAAGATGCTCTCCTGTTTCCCCTGGTCCTTCTCTTCACTCGACTAGCCAGGCCCGGTTCCTGCAACCGTTCATCGTATGTTTTAGCTTCCAGTCCTCTAAAAATCATCCTGGTTGCTCTTCTCTGCACTTTTTCTAGAGTCTCAACATCTTTTTTATAGTTGTGGTGACCAAAACTTGAGAAGCGTCAGTTTGCAAACTCATTTGTGCGAACTCTGCAATGGCCATCTCCGAAACTTTCTTTCCTCTGCTCCCCGCAGGTAAAAATCTCGCCCTGTTCCATCTTTGCCTGAGCAGCTACCTTTCTACCGGCGGGGAGATTATCTTTTTTTTTTTAAACCAAAGGTGGAAGATCGAAATATGGGTCTTTTTTTTCACCAGCTGTGCCCTGACGGTCTCCGAGCCCTTCCCCTCGTTTGCTTAAGAGGAGAAGCGGAGTTGAGTCGGGGTGGGGAGGGGGGGGGCTCTTGGATGGGTTTTGATATCTTAACGTGCTCAGAGAAAACGACATCGCAACGAGAACGCTGCTTCTACTCACTGGATTCCAGGCACCTCGCAGGAACGGGGACGGGCGGAAGACGAGGAGAGCTGAGGGGAAAAAAAACAGCCCGTTACTGGATAGGGGGAAGAGTGGAATGGAGAAGGGGAGGGGGGGTTTGGCACGCTGGGGAGATGCCACGAGGGAGCTGGTGAGGCCTCGCTTCTGGAACCGATGGGGCAGCGCCAAAAAAGCCACGGAGAAGCCCTGGCACCCACCTTCTTGGTGTCCCAAGGTTTCAGCGACTGCTTCCCGTCGTCCAAGAAGCTCTCTTCGATGGAAGGCACTTGGAAAAGAAAGACTGCAAGGAGAGAAGAGACCGAAGGGTCAGGATGCTGCCTCACTTCCCGCGAGGAAGTTTTAGGGGAAGAGGAGAGGAGAGGAGAGGAGAGGAGGGAAGGGAAGAAGACAGAAGAGAAAAGAGGAGAGGAGAGAAGGGAAAGGAAGAGAAGAGAAGGAAACAGAAGAGGAGAGGAGAGGGGAGGGGAGGGGAGAGGGGGAGGAAAGGAGAGAAAGGGAGAGGAGAGGAGAGGAGAGAAGGGAAGAGAAGAGAAGAAAAGAAGACAGAAGAGAAAAGAGGAGAGGAGAGGAGGGAAGGGAAGGGAAGAGAAGGAAAGGAGAGAGGAAAGGAAAAGAGGGGAGGAGAGGAGAGAAGGGAAGGGAAGGAAAGGAGAGGAGAGAAGGAAAGAAGACAGAAGAGAAAAGAGGAGAGGAGAGGAAGGGAAAGGAAGAGAAGAGAAGGAAACAGAAGAGGAGAGGAGAGGAGAGGAGAAGAGGGGAGAGGGGAGGGGAGAGGAGAGGGGAGAGGAAAGGAGAGAAGGGGAGAGGGGAGGAAAGGAGAGAAGGGGAGAGGAAAGCAGAGCAGAGAGGGGGGAGGAAAGGAGAGAAGGGGAGAGGAGAGGAGAGGAGAGAAGGAAAGAAGACAGAAGAGATAAGAGGAGGGAAGAGAAGGAAAGGAGACAGAAGAGGAAAGAAGAGAAGAGGAGAGAAGAGAGGAGGAGATGAGGTGGGAAGAAAGGAGAGAAGGGGAGTGGGGAGGGGAGGAAAGGAGAAAAGAAGACAAGATAAGAGAGAATAAAAAAGAAGAGACTAGAAGAGAAAAGAGTTAAGAGAAGAAACCAGAAGAGAGAACGAAAGAGAAGAAAAGAGAGAATAAAACAAAGAAAGAAGAAGAAAGAAGAAAAGTAAAATAGAAAAGACCAGAGAAGAGAAAAAAGAAGAGAAGAGAGAAGAGACCAGAAAAGTGATTGCAACCTCCTCTCGCTCTTTCCCACTTGTCAAACTAAGAAAAAAAAATTCCAACTTTTAGAACTTAAAATTGCTGATGCGAACAAGCGAGGCACAGACTTTAGGGTGGGCCAAGGGGTCTTTCTTACCTTTGCTATCCGTATCCGGATCTAGGTAACCTTTAAAAAAAGGGAGAAAAAGGAGGAAGAAAATGTAAAAGATAGCATGAGTACAAACTTCCAGGCACTCCCCGTCTCCTTGGCCTGCAACTGAATGGAGCTAGCAGAGAGTTTTTACTGGCCGGATGCCTTTCCTGTCACCAGGGCGGAGTTTTGTTCAGCAGATAAATTCTCATGGTGGCCAGAGAGAGAGAGAAATATCTGCCTCTACCTAGGATTGAACTCACAGCCTCCCAATTGGGAGGCGAGAGGCTCCACCTTTAGGCCACTGCACCATTTTATTTTATTTTACTATTTTATTTTATATTTTATTTATATATATATAATCTTTCTCTCTCTCTCTCTGTCTCCCTCCGCCTCTCTCAACGTACAGGTTCAAAAACGTATTACCAATAAAATTATAACAAAACTTAAGACGAGAATAGGGTAAAATACAATAGTTACAGGCTAAAACACAGTAATTTAATACCTAAATATGTAAAATAGAAGAAAATGACCTAAAATTATATTTCTCGTATCACCCCTGCAATCTACCCCAATCAGGCCTCACCCAACGCTTGAAGCCTCGGAGTTGAAAGAGTTGTCAAACTGCTCACCTTCCTCAAACCTAGTGAAAGCAGACACTTCTCCTTTCCGACAGGCCCATTTAAACCACCATTAAACCATCATCTCGAATCGAGGGAGAAGATGCAGTCGGCAAAGAAAGCCCAAATCCTAGCCGGAGCGTGGCCCTCCCTCCCCCTCTTCCTCGGCCTCTCGCGAGACCCACGCCGTACCGGGACGCATGACGCCAGCCCCCACCCCACCCCCCGGTAAGCCACTCACCGCTCTTGCGATTGGGAGGGGGGCCCGCCTGGGAGGGTCCCAGGTAGGCGTTTTGTGGGTTGGGATTCATCACGCTGGTGTGCAGGGCGGAGTCCGAATTTGTTCTGCTTACGGAAGAGGAGAAAGTGGAATTACAATAAAGAAAAGCGGACGGACGTTAAGATTTTTCCAAAATCTTGCTCCATCTTAGCGGACAGGTGAAAAAACCCTGATACAGCTAGTCCTTGACTTACAGCGGCCTGTTTAGCGGCTGTTTGAAGTTTGCGGCGGCGCTGGGGAAAAAAAGGGACTTAAGGCCGTTTTTTTCACACTTACGACCGCTTGCAGCATCCCCACGATCCAAATTCAGACGCTTGTTAACCGACTTGTCTTTATGACGGTCGCGTCACCGGGGGTGGGGGGGGTGGGGGGGAGGGGGGCGAGACGCAATCCCCTTTTGCAACCTTCCAAGCAGCCCAAGTCAATGAGCCAGATTCGCTTAACAACGGGGTTACTAAAGTCAGCGATTCGCTTAGCCGCGGTGGCGAGTGAGGTCGTAAAAGGGGGCGAAACCCGTCTAAGAAACGCCTTTTAGCGACAGAAAATTTGGGCCCGGGTGCGGTCGCCAGTTGAGGTTAACTTTAGATGCACAAACCACATGCCTCCTCCGTCGGCCTCGCCAGCTGGCACCGAGTTCAAAACACAGCAGCAACAAGGAGGAGGAGAGGTTGCATGTTAACGAAGCCGCCAGAGGCTGATTTCTTTCTTCCTTTTTCTTTCTTTCTTTCTTTCTCTTTCTTTGTCTTTCTCTTTCTTTCTCCTCTCTCTCCTCTATTTTTTCTTTCTTTCTTTCTCTATTCTTTTTCTTTCTTCTCTTTCTTTTTTCTCCCTCTTTCCTTTCTTTCTCTCCTTTCTTTCTTTTCTTTCTCCCTCCTTTCTCTTCTTTCCTCTTTTTCTTTCTTCTTTCTTTCTCTTTTCTTTCTCCCTCCTTTCTTTTTCTTTCTTTTTCTTTCTTTCTTTTTTTCTCCCTTTCCTCTTTCTTTCTTTCTTTTTCTTTCTCCCTTTCTCTCTTCTCTTTCTTTTCTTTCTTTTCTTTCTCCCTCCTCTCTCCTTTCTTTCTTTCTTTTTTCTCCCTTTTTCTTTCTTTCTCTTTCTCTTTTCTTTCTCCCTCCTCTTTCTCTTCTTTCCTTTTTCTTCTTTCTTTCTTCTTTCTCCCTCCTCTCTCTCCTCTCTTTCTCTTTCTTTTTCTTTCTTTCTTTTTTTCTTTCTCTCTCTCTCTCTTCACTCCCTTTCCGCCCTAATCTTTTTAACAATGTCTGGGGGTGGGGGGAACAAAACGGAGGGGAAGGGAAGCTACAGTTCTTCCAAAGGAACATAATGGGGGTCATTGTTGGGTTGCGAGCACATCGGCTTCCTCCTTCTCCTCCTCCGTGGCCTTGTGCATTGAAGAAAGCAGCCGAGGGGTGTGGGGGGGGGAGTGGGGGGGCAGGCCCACATGAGAGAGAAGAGAAGGCAAACCAGATGAAAGGAGAATGAGCCTGGGGCGTTTTATTTCCCCCAAATTTCTAGGATTGCAGAAGGGCCCACACATATCTGAATCGTCAAAAGACACAAGCCGGCGTTTCGAGGCTTGCAACCTGGAGCAAACCTTAAGCAGCAGCCCCGTGGAAGGAGCTACACGGCTCCCTTTTAATAGGGGGGGGGGTTTGCCTGTACGTGTCCCCTCCCCCTCTCCCCCCCGTCCTGTAGGAGGCGATATCGGAAAATATAAAGAGATAAGCCGTTGGGGAAGAATGCGGCGAGAGAAATTGAAAAGGAAATATTTTCTTTTTTCCCCCCTTCAGATTCACATCAGGGCATCACATCTCAAGACATAATTTGTGGGAACAAAACGTCGATTTCTTTAAGAGGGGGGGGAAACATCACATGGGGAAAGGGCTCACCTATTGAGTGAGGCAGGCAGTCTAAACAAGCGTTCTTTCTCCACAGGGAAATTGCTCCAAGGCATCGTCCTTTGCAATAATAATAAAAAATAAAAAAAAAAATAGCGAGAGTTACTCCAAGATTGTGGGAAAACTGCCTTCCGACGGTTTGCTAGGCTTTGCAAATCCGGGCTGCAGTTCCACAGGCTACCATTAGTGGGCGGCAACAACAGACAGAGGTTTCCCCGAATCCCTTTCTCGCCCTCTAGTGGCCGTCTCCGTTTCCACGTCCTGAAAACGGTTCCCCCGAGCGAGAAATTGGCCAAATTTTGGGAAAGCAAATGGACAGCCGTTGGGAGAAAACAGTGAGGCCGTAAAATGGGGCGGCAACGTGCTTTTTGCGACGGCCGACCATCACTGCAAGACGGTCATAAATCGAGGATGAGGATGCAAATGACGGATGGGAAGGAGGAGACTGGGATGAAACCAGTGGGGCGGAAAAGTAAAGGGCGATGGATGGTAGCGGTGGGGTCCTCGGTGCTCTCTGAGCTTGGTGGTTTCCTTGTAGACATTTCATGACCCAATTAGGTAACATCATCAGTGCTAAGAGGAAGGAGGGGTTGTGAAGTGGAAGAGGAAAAAGAGTGGAAAAAAGAGGAGGAGGGGGAGGAGGACGACGACTGTGGGGGTCTTTGGTGCTCTCTAAGCTTGATTTCTTGCAGACATTTAATTACCAAACTAGATAACAGCATCAGTGCTGGTAGGGAAGGAGGTGTGCTCTCGTTTTATATAGCAGTGGCTTGCTCTGTATGTAGAGTGTGGCGAAGACTCACCTTCTCCAGCTGGGTTCAGCAGGAGGGGACAAATACGCCGGACTGTAAGGAGAACTGTCGATGTGATGGGGGAAGTTAAGGAAGATACAATGTAGTAGGTCCAACAACCCCAAAGTGGAATTCTTTTGCTCTTCAATCCCTGCAGGATTTCCAGCCCAACGTCAGTATGTGTTTATGTATCAAATTTATATGTCCCCCCCACCCACCAAATCTTGCCAAGGGTGTCTCTCGGCGGCTGGAGTTGTGTTCCGTAGCAAGCAAAGGGGAAAGAACAGCCCATCTCGAGGCAAAAGGATATTTGTCGTACGTAACGTCGCAGCGGCGAGATCATCCGGCGGGGATCCCGCTGCACCCGTTCCACCAGGCCGTGATGCCGCGTGCCCCGGGCCGAGTCCAGCGGAGAATGGAGGGGACCCTGGAGGGGCAAAGAGAGAGGCAGTGCGGTTGGAACAGGAGGGGGCCTGTGAAAGTGTGAAAATCAGGCAGGGTTTGCAAAATTGGGGAACAGGAACTTCCAGTTCCTGTGTGTCCATTTCCATAACTTGTGTGTCAATTCCAATAATCTGCGTATCAATTTCAACAACTTATGTTAATTTCAATATATTGTGTCACTTTTGGTAATTTGTGTCAATTTCAATGTGTGTCAATTTCAATAATTTATGTGTCCATGTCAATAATGTGTCCATTTCAATAACTCGTGTCCATTTCAATTTGTGTCAATTTCAATAATTTGCATGTCAATTTCAAAAATTTGTCAAGTTCAATACATTGTGCATCAATTTCAATATCAACTACGTGTCAATTTCAATAAATTGTGTGCCAGTTCCAATACATGGTGTCAATTTCAATCATTTTCTGTCAACCTCAATAATTCCAATACACGTCAATTACAACACATTGTGCAGTCCATTTCAACAATTATGTGTCAATTTCAGTACACTGTGTGTCAATTTCCATAAACTGTGCGCCAATGAAAGATTGTATCTGAACCCCTCCTGCCAATCAGAGCAGAAGAGCAAAACCATCAAGGAAGAAACGGCAAGGAAGATGCCCGGATGTTGGCTTGTTTCAATGACGGTTTACCTGAAACTCTGCTGCGCCGCTTCCGATCTGGTTGACGTTGGGCAGCGATCCGCTGTAGTAGGGTCCTCGGCTGTGCGCCAGTCGTAACTTCTGAGCCTGTAACTGAAGGCGGGAAGAGAAGCAGAATGGCAGTTAATTCACAGACGGCCCACACGGATCCTTCACTGCCCTGGGCAGGCAGCCGCTTCGCAAAGCTGATGGACAACATTCTTTCCGACATGCCACAATCTCAGTGTGTGTGTGTGTGTGTGTGTGTTTAACGTACAGTCCTGCAAGAGAAGCTCAAGCTAACGGAGCGAGAAGAGAGCTGGAAGGAGGCTACCAAGCTCTCTCCTGGCACCCTGACCCGTCGAGGTAGCCTCGACTTATGACGACAACAGAGACCAAAATTTCCCATGGCTAAACAGGAGAGCTGTCGGGTCCGTTGTGCTCCGTTTTACGACCTTGTTTTGTCACCTGTTGTTAAGCGAGCTTTTTAAGAGGCGACTGGGACCACCATGTGTCTGGAACGAACTAGGGTCTTTGCTCGAGCCAAGGGGTTGGACTAGAAGACCTCGGGTGTCCCTTCCAACTCTGGGATTCTGTTAGGAGAGACCCCAACCCCGTAAGCGCCGAAGATGCTCCATTTTAAGAGCCTGGTTGTTTACCTTGTTGAAAAGGCACAACCACACGGCCATAAATCTCCCTGCCTCCCCCCCTCCAAGGGGTCCTAAACAGACCCCAGCTTCGGAAACGAGACTGCTAGTTTTGGGGGGGCGGGGGCTAAACTGTCCCTCTGCCCCCCAGCATGACAGAATGAGGGTTTTTTAAAAAATACAGGCAATCCTCAATTTACGACAGTTCGTTTAGTGACTGAAGTGTCAACGGCACTGAAAAAAAAAGCGATTTATGACCATTTTTCACACTTAACGACCGCGGCAGCATCCCCACGGTCACGCGATCAAAACTCAGACGCTTGGCGAGTGGTTTGCATTTACGACGGCCGCAGTGGAGGGGGGTGTCAGGCGATCCCCTTCTGACCAGCACCGTCCGTGGGGGGGAAGTCAGATTCGCTTAACAACCGTGGTACTAGCAACACGGCGATTCCCTTCAAACCACGGCGGCCAGAAAGGTCGTAAAATGGGGGCGACGCTCAGTTGGCGACTGCCTCGCTTCGCGACGGAAATTCCGGGGCTCAACTGCGGTCGTAAGTCGAGGACTACCTGGAGATAGCGCTCAAAGACGCCCCGAGGACTGGGATCTCTGCTTGTTTATCTATCTGGAAGGACTGGTTGGGGAAATATTCAGCACTGTCCCCTCCAGCTACCAAACCTGCCTGCCGTGTCTATGAAAATTTACAGATTAACAGAGTTGGAAGGCACCTTTAAGGTCATCTAGTCCAACCCCCACCGGAGACCCTACACCATTTCCGAGAGATGGCAGTCCAATCTCTTCTTGAAAGCTTCCGGGGGATGAAGCTCCCCCAACTTCCAAAGGCAACTTCTGTCCCACTGAATACAGAATCACAGAGTTAGAAGGCAGATGACCTTGAAGGCAGAGGTTGGATGACCTTGAGGTCATCTAGTCCAACCCCCTGCCCAAGCAGGACCCCCCCCCCAATAAAGCTGAAACCTCACAGACCAAATATTTGAAAAAAAAAAGAGAGAGAGAAAGTGTAACTTGTCCAACAGGATGATGGATTAGAATCTGCCATTTCTGGGGCCACTTAACGTCGCGATGATAAATATTTCAGATTATTCACTGCTTCCTTCCTTCCTTTCTCGACTATCATTGCAAAGAAAACACACACACACGCACAAAAAAGGACACTAAACCAGGTTTGCAAAGAATCTCTCGCTCGGTCCTCGCAGAGAGTCGTTTGCACAATCTTTTTAAAATCCAGCTTCCCAGTCGAAAGATTATTTTTGTTTTTCCCCCTTCCGTAAAGGGGGGGAAAAAAAAGAAAGAGAAATATTTTCATAAAAGAAGTGGGGGCCCCCTTTTTTTCATGGTCCCTAGATCTGTAAATCGAATCGAAGGGAAAAGCAGCGTCAATGCCTCCCAAACGCAGAAAAGAATACAGGTTTGCAAAGAGAGCAAAACCAAGAGTTTTTGACTTTTAATAATAATAATAATTTATTTCTTGGGTTGCAGAAACTTTTAATTTCCGTTTCGGAGCATCAAATGCAGAATTTTTTTCCCTCCTCCTTTGCACAGGTGTCGTGCACGCAAATATTGGAGGTGAGCGACGGAACCAGAGCCGATGTCAGGAAACTTTGTGGGGGTTTTTCAAAGTTGGAAAACATTTGATTTCTGCTGGGGGGGGGGGAAAGAAATTGGAGGAAGAAAAAGCCGGAAGGACCACAGCCGCCGGTACCAACCCCGGTGCCCCCACGGATGTCGGAGCGCCTTCGCTCCCGCCAATCCCTGCCCAGGCCCCAAGGCCGTTGCTCAGAAGGGGAGAAACGCTACGGAGGCCCGAAATCTGAAATTTGGGGAAACAAGAGAAGGATCCTGCTTTGATGTTTTCCGGTGCTTTGGGGAGTTTGGGAAAGAAGCCAGCGGTAGGGCAGCCATCACGGAGGAAAGGAGGAAGGGAAAGGAAGGGAAAGGAGGAGAGAGGGAAGGAAGGAGGGGAGAAAGAGAGAAAGGGAAGAAAGGAGGAAGGGAAAGAGGGAAAGGAAAGGAAAGGAGGAAGGGAGAAGGGAAGGACAGAAAGAAAAAGTAAAGGAAGGAAGCAAAGGGAGGGAAGGAAGGAAAAAGAGAGAAAGGGAGGGAAGGAAGGAAGGAGGAAGGGAGAAGGGAAGGACAGAAAGAAAAAGTAAAAGAAGGAAGCAAAGGGAGGGAAGGAAGGAAAAAGAGAGAAAGGGAGGGAAGGAAGGAAGGAGGAAGGGAGAAGGGAAGGACAGAAAGGAAAAGTAAAAGAAGGAAGCAAAGGGGGGGAAGGGAAGAGAGGAAAAGATGGAAGGAAAAAGTAAAGGGAGGGAAGGAAGGAAAAAGAGAGAAAGGGAGGGAAGGAAGGAAGGAGGAAGGGAGAAGGGAAGGACAGAAAGAAAAAGTAAAGGAAGGAAGCAAAGGGGGGGAGGGAAGAGAGGAAAAGATGGAAGGAAAAAGTAAAGGGAGGGAAGGAAGGAAAAAGAGAGAAAGGGAGGGAGGGAGGGAAAAGGGAAAGATAGAAGTAAAAAGTAAAGGAAGCAAGCAAGCAACGAGGAAAAGGAAGAGAGAAAGGCAGGGAGAAGGGAGAGATAGAAGTAAAAAATAAAGGAAGGAGGGAGGGAGGGAAGGAAAAAGGAAGAGAAAGGGAGGGAGGGAGGGAAAAGGGAAAGATAGAAGTAAAAAGTAAAGGAAGGAAGCAAGGATGGAAGGGAAGAGAGGAAAAGCAGGAAGGAAGGAAGGAAGGAAGGAAGGAAGGAAGGAAGGAAGGAAGGAAGGAAAAAGAGAGAGAAAGGGAGGGAGAAGAGAAAGATAGAAATAAAAAGTAAAAGAAGGAAAGAAGCAAGGCGGAAAGAGAAGAGAGAAAGGGAGGGAGAAGGGAGAGAGAGAAGTAAAAAGTAAAGGAAGCAAGCAAGAAGGGAAGGGAAGAGAGGAAATGCTGGAAGGAAGGAGGGAGAAAAGAAAAAGGGAGAGAGGGAGAAGGGAAGGCTAGAAAGAAAAAATAAAGGAAGGAAGCAAAGGGAGGGAAGGGAAGGACGGAAGGAAGGAAGGAAAAAGAGAGAGAAAGAGAGGGAAAAAAAGGGAAAGCTACAAATAAAAAGTAAAGGAAGGAAGGAAGGAGGAAAGGGAGGGAGAAGGGAGAGATAGAAGTAAAAAGTAAAGGAAGCAAGCAACGAGGGAAGGGAAGAGAGGAAATGCTGGAAGGAAGGAAGGAGAAAAGAAAAAGGGAGAGAGGGAAGAAGGGAAGGATAGAAAGAAAAAGTAAAAGGAAAGAAGCAAAGAGAGGGAAGAAAGGAAAGGATGGAAAAATAAAGGGAGGGAGAGAGGAAGGAAGGAAAAAATAAACAAATAACCCTGCTGGCTCCAGAGGCAATATTAACCCTGTTAAGCGTCTAACCATGTTGGTTAGAGTCGTCAGGTCGTGGGAATCTGGGAATACCCACAACCCTCCGGACCAGGATCGGTCAGCTCCCAGAAGACCCCCGCATGACCTCCCCAGCCATCCCGTGTTCTCGGTGGGCAACACGCAACCCCGGGACACCGCTTCCGGCGGGTTTGAACGTCGGCTCCGGCTTGCGGGACGAGGCCAACGCTCCGCAAAAACGCCCCAAGATGGTGGCGTCTCCCGTCTTGCGTGTCGTTCTCGTCCTCCGTCCAGGCTAAATTTAAACCCCTCTCCGGGGACTCCGCTTTCTCAGGAGAGGCCGGATCTGCCGGACGGAGGCAACGCCACACAATCACACAACTTCGGGACACACAATCCCGTCTCGGCTTCTTCAAGACGGATTTGCGAGTCGGTCGCGTTTCTAAAATTCTCCAAAATATTCCAGTTGGTAAAAATGGTGATTTTTATCACAATTTACGCCCAGTCCTCGACTTATGGCCACAACTTCTGCCCCCCACCCCCCAAATTTCCATGGCTAACTGAGCGAGACATGGGTTATATTTTGCCCCCGTCGTACAGTCTTTCTTGCCACCGTTGTTAAACGAATCACAGCACTGGTTAAATTGGTAACACGGTTGTTAAGGGAATCGGGCGTCCCCCCCCCCATTGACTTTTTGCTTGTGGGAAGGTCGCAAAAGGGGAGGCTGAGACCAGCGTAAGTACGAGTCGGTTGCCAAGTGTCTGAATTTGGATCATGTGATCGCAGGGAGGCTGCGACGGTCGTAAGTGCGAAGAAGAGTCATAAGACCTCCCCACAAAGATGGACAGCCCACCAAGACCCCCCCCCACAGTCAAAGGGGTCAAAGGGCACTTACACCCCCCCATTTCCCCCTCCGCATGAGTGGGTGGGTGTAAAGGCCCACAGGTCCCCTTGGGCAGGGGAGGATGGGCAGGAGAACTCCAGATGCCCCCATGGGGAGGGATGAGAGCTGGGGCAGAAGCCGAAGCATGGGAACTGTAGTGGGAAAGAAGGCGAGGATGATGGGAGCGGAAGCCATCGGCTCTAAAGGGGATATAAACCATGGGGAGGGGGAGCAGGCAAATGATGATAGGTGGGGTAGTCCAGCCTCCTCCGGACACCCCGACCCAGGCTAAGCAGAGGATGATAGGTGGTATAGTCCATCCCTCTCCAGAGACCACCAATCCAGGCTAGGCAGAGGATGATGGGTGGAATAATCCATCCCTCTCCAGAGACCCCCCAACCCACACTAGGCAGAGGATGATGGATAGAGTAGTCCACCCCTCTCCAGAGACCCGAATTCAGGCAGAGGATGATGGGTGGAGTAGTCAGCGTTCTCCAGAGACCACCAATCCAGGCTAGGCAGAGGATGATGGGTGGGATAATCCATCCCTCTCCAGAGACCCCAACTCAGGCAGAGGATGGAGGAGTAGTCAGAGACACCCCCCCCAACCCAGAGTAGGCAGAGGATGATGGGTGGAGTAGTCAGCATTCTCCAGAGACACCCCCCCCAAACCCAACTCAGGCAGAGGATGATGGGCGGGGTAGTCCATCCCTCTCCAGAGCCCTGAGCTCAAAGACTTGGGTCCCCAACTCCTCCCTCCCTCCCTCCCCCCACCTCAGGGGGGGCAGCCCCCTCCCCAACCGGAAGTGCCGCCCCCGACCGGAAGCGGGCCCCCCCTCCTCTCTCCCCGTTTCCCCCCCCTCCCTCATACCCGGGTGGTGCCCAGCTCCATCATGACCTCCTCGAAGGCCGCCGTCTCCTCGGCCTGGCGCTGCTTCTGCAGGGCGATCTTCTCGCTGAACTTGCGCGGGTTGGACGCCGCCGCCGAGGCCGAAGAAGAATGCGAAGACGAAGCGGCCGCCGGGGAAGACGAGGCCGAGGAGGCGGCGGCGGAGGACGAGGAGGAGGCCCCGCCGCCGCCTCCGCCTCCTCCTGAGGAAGAAGAACCCGGCGCGGCGGCCCCGGAACCCCCCGCCGCCCCTGCCGCCGCCATCTTGCTCCGCCGCCGCCTCAGCGGCCTCCTCCTCCTCCCCCCCCTACGCGCCCCGCCCCTCGCGCGCAAGGCACGCCGGGAAAGCGAGTGCGCCGCCCTTTCGAACTCTCCGGGAGGAACCCCCCGCCGGGACTCCCGCTCCCGGCGTGCCCCGCGCGGGCTCGAGCCCCCTCGCGCGCGACGCACGCCGGGAGATGGAGTTTCACCACCACTTGACGCAGACGCCCTGGCCTCGGGGCCCCGCGGGGACTCCCGTTCCCGGCGGGCACCGCGCGCTCGGGGGAATTTCTCCCCGAAGGGAGGGGGGAGGAGGGGAAAGGAGAGGGGCGGGGGAGGGAGGGAGGAGTAGGCAGCTCCCTTTCCAAATTCTGAGCTCCTGGGTCTCTGGGCATGTACAGAGTGCTTTTTTCCTGCACACTTGGGACAGGCGGACCTATTTTGCAACCTATAAATTTATCAACACCATTAAATAATTGAATCATGGTACTATTCATACTGGGTTGAGCGTTTTTGGTTCCCCGTTTACAGCTCAATCTAATGATTTTTTTTATTCTGTTAAAAAGTGATTTAATTCTTCCGTTTCTTTTTCTTTCTTTCTTTCTTTCTTTCTTTATCTATCCATCCATCCATTTGTCAAAAATGGTGTAGGGCCTCCTGCTTAGGCGGGAAGGTTGGGGTTGGACTAGATGACCTCAAAGGTCCCTTCCAACAGATGAACGGATGGGTAGAAAGATGATAGATTAGATTAAATCTATCATCTTTCTACCCATCCGTTCATCTGTTGGAAATGGTGTAGGGCCTCCTGCTTGGGCGGGGGGTTGGACTAGATGACCTCAAAGGTCCCTCCCAACATCTCATCTATCTATCCATCCATCCATCCACCCATCTACCTACCTACCTACCTTATCCTGGAGACTTACCACCTCCATGCCATTTCTCTCTCTTCTTAATTCTTCCTTTCCTTTTGCTTTTTATCCCCCCTTTTATATATTCAATCTTCCTTGAAAGAAAATCTCCGCAGCCAAGTCCCCATAATACAATGTTTCTCAACCTTAGTAGCTTGACGATGGGTGGGACTTCAACTCCCAGAATCCCCCAGCCAGCACCCATCGTCAAGCTTCCAAGGTTGAGAAACACTGCGCCTAATACAATACAAATTGTGCAAATGAAAATAAGCCTGCTATTTACCGAGTTACTATTTATTATTTACTAACTTTCAGTATATCTTGGCCCCACCTTTCAAGGCAATGCATTTAAACATGCATTAAAAATATATCTTTATATTTTAATTAATTAAATATATATATATATATATATTTAATCCGGCAGCGAACGTGGCTTGCTCTGCATTTTTAACAATATGTGGGTGGCAATCGAGTTTTTTTTTTAAAAAACTCACCAACTCGTCACTTTTTCAACGGATGCAAAACACCCAACGGTTTGCATTAGAGATGAGTCCTCAACTTACAACCATTCATTTAGTGACCAAAGTCTGAGGGGGGGGGGGGAAAGTGATTTGCAACAGCTCCTCGCATTTGCAACGGTTGCCATGTTTCCCCACAGTCACAGGATCAAAATTTGGGCATTTTGACAATTAGTTGTGTGTTTAAGGTGGTCTCAGCGTGTGATTGCCGTTCGCGACGTTCCCACGAGCAAAATTAATTCGCTTAACAACCATGTGCGATCCACTTAATGGCGATGATTTGTTTAACCACCTTGGCGAAAGGAGGCGACTCTCTTAAGAACCGTGGAAATTCTGCCTTCCCCCCACCACGATTGCGGTCATAAGTCGAGGATTGCCCGTAACACAAAGGAAGCTAAAAATCTTACACCCTCACAGCTTTTAGTTCTTCCTTCAAAGGAAGCGCTCTGTATAAATCTAATAAACTTTAATTAATTGACGTAGGAACTCTTCTTTTTTTTTGTAGCCTGAAGCTACTGCCTGTCCCGGCAGGCCAGATTTTTGCAAATGAAGCAAGGTGATCATTAAAATAAAATTTAAAAAAAAAACCCTCAGCAGTCTTAACAGAAGCGCAATTAAATTCTGCAGCACTAAAAGCAGCATTAAGCGGTGTGTTTAGGCGGCGTGCATGGATTTATTTTTTAAGGGGAAAAAAAACACCCCCAAAATTAAAGATCTGTTGTGGGATAAAATTCAGCACCTTTGAAAGCTGGCGGTAGGCAAAACACACACTTACACACAGACAAAATGCCAATTAGAGCACGCTAAATTGAACTCCGCGTACTCCGTTGTGCATTAATTAAGATTTAGAGCGGATGACGGCGAGCCAAGCCAAGTTAATTCTCAATTTTTAATTCAGCCGATAAACGCCTTCGGGGATTTGATGCTGTATGAAAACCACGGCAGGGATCAAAACAGCACAGGAACCAAACTGCGCGTAGTTAAAATCATAATTAAAAAATGCTTTTATTTGATTGCTCTCACCTAAGCCGAGTCCCAGTTTGTCAGTTCAATTCCCGCGCAAACACACAACACCCTTTATTCCCTTTTGCGAAGTTGTTTCCTCGCTTCCCATTGCAAACTGGGAACGCTGCAGAATTTGCAAACCTATATATATATATAAAAAAACAAAACGGCCCCACCACCCCCCACTCAATAAAATGCAGAAAAAAGTTGATCGTCTCGTGCGCCTTTCGCCCCCCCCATTCACGAGGCACGAAACCCAAGAACAAAAGAGGCATTCTTGAAGCTGCTTTCCACACACACACACAAAAATAATAATATACGAGGCCTTCGTTCGAGGCTTTCTTTTAAAACGGAAAAGCTTCCAGGCAGTTTTTGCAACCGTCCTTTGCGTTTTTTGCAATTTCGGGCATTTAACTCAACGCAGAAAATACCGGGCTGTTGGGTCGACTCGCTGTTAACCCGAGACCGGAGTTTAAGGAAAGGGCCACCATCCGCTAACCGAGATTCCCAAATTCCTAACAGCTTCTTAAAAACCTCAATACCCCGTGCGACCGGTTAGACAAACCCAGATTCAGTTCTTTTCCTAGCAACCTGGTTAGCTTCCTCCTTTCTCCAGCCTCCAACCAACCAAATCCATAAATGGCAACGATTTGGCAGCGCCCTCTGGCTCAGCGACTTACGTCTTCACCATGTCAGTTCAACCGCAGCTTTGCGTAACCAGGTTTTCCGTAAGCCATCACGTGGTGCTCGAATCGGTCCGATATTTAGCTGGCGTCGTTTTGGAAACTTATTAAACTAAGGCAGCGGAGTAAGCCAGCTTTAACTACGATGGCCGAGTCAAGGAGCTGGGACGGACACAAACTTGGATTGCCCAGGGATGGGAGAACCTCAAACTCTTGTCAAAGATGTGGAAAGAATCCTAAACTCAAAAAATGTTGGGGGGGAGGAAACCATCTTGAAACCTGGGTTAATTTGCTTTCTCACGTTGGTCAAACTTTTGAAGGCACTGGAGGAAAAAAAATGAAGGCACTATGATTTTCTCGCTCCGAAGCTGGAGATGATTGGCACCAAAAATATATCTTTTTCCCGCCCCTTCCCATCCCGATCCGATGTATTAAACCAACCCAAAATGTCCCGTTTTCCACTACATTGAAGTCCTAACCCCACACCGCGGAGCTCCGAAATGAGACCCGGCGGAAAATATTTTGAGTTTCAACGGAGCGTAGCGGAAGTACCGGCGTGCGGGGAATCTTCGTTTCGGCCCCTCCGGGATGGATTTGCAGGTTCGGTGGATGTCTTTTTGAGTTTTTCGAGGTGGGGCTCGGCAGCCCCGTTAAGAGGCGGAGATAAGCAAGAACGATGGGAGGCAAGTTTTTTGGCAACGGGAAACGGGGCACCGAGGAATCGTTTTTTTGGCAAACTCCCGTAAGAGGAAATCGCTGGCGCGATGGTGGATGTTTCCCGCACATTGTGTCCGGGAGTGGTTTTTCTCCCGCTGCCCCGTGCCCGCCACACCGCCGCTCAGATCTTCACGAACAAAACGCTGGTGACCAGGGCGAATCCGAGCAGGAGAACGATGACCTTCAGGATACGTTGCTCTGAAGAGCCGAGTTCGTGGGGCAGGATCTCCAAAAATGTGATGTAGACGAAGGTGCCCGTGGCTAAGCCTTCCAGGACGCTGCGAGAAAGGCGGGAGAGAGCCGCCATGGGGACCTCGGTCAGAGCCACCCCCAACCCGATGCCGAACGGGGACATGGCGGAGAAGATAACCAGGCAGATCGCCACGACTCGGGGACGCAGCCGCCCTTGCAAGAGCTTGAGGCTCAGGCTGAAGGCGATGGCGCCTTTGTGGATCAGGAGCGCCAAGCAGATCTCCAAGGCTTGGGTGCCGTCTTCCTGCAGGCCGACGGCCAGCCCTTCGAAGATGGAGTGGAGCGACAGCGCCAGGAAAAGCACCACCAAGCGGATGGCCGAGTGGGCGTTGAAGTCCACGTGGACGTGGGTGCGCTCGGCGGCCAGGCGGTCCCGAGCCAGGGGACGCTGGGATCCCTCCGGCCAATTCTGGTCCTGCTGCTGCAGGGAGGAATGCTGATGGGAAGCAGAGCTCAAGAGAGCTTCCGTCTCTTCCAGGGATCCCGACGGGTCCTTGTAAGCCAGCACGATCTGTTCCAACACCAGGACTACGAAAAAGCCCATGGCCAGGATGAATTCCTGCAAAGGGAAACGGAGCTGTCCGGGGGGAAGAGAGAGAAAGAAAAACAAAATCAATTTGAGCCCCCCTGTTCCAGATTCTGACTTCCCCTTTTCAGCTAGACAGGCGTTAAAGACCTATCAGCTTCCCCAAACCACAAAACTTTGGGGAACTTTCCCCAAACTTTGTCCCGATAAAAAAACCCTTTTTATTAAGTTACTGTGAATTCTTCTCATTCACACCCAGCAAAGTCTTTCAAGGGACAATTTACAGCCACAGACCTTATCTGGCTTGGAGAGCTGCCAGGCCGATAAGTTCAAAACTTGGCAAAGAAGGAGTCACGAACCAATTAAGTGAACTAATTGTCTCCTGCAAACTCCACTCCCCTTTCGCTCCTCTTTTATTCCCTCTGGGAGGAGCCATTCACCGTCCACCTGTGGCTTTACTCCTGAGTCGCCCCTTGTTCTTTAGCCGTTCCCTTCGTCTGGCAGCTCTGGGAACAGGCTCCAGCTATTCTTCTGCCTCACTGATGTCTGACTCCGAAGGCAGCTGATAACTGTCAAGACGGCCCTGGCCCCCTCTCTGCCTCCGACGCAGAGCCCTCGTCAGAGCCCTCCCCAGGCTCCAGGACTGGCCCAGGTTCCTCCCCAGCCTCCTCACTGTCCAAATCTGCTGCCAGCTCCACTGTCCGGCCACAACGACAGGACCCCCGAATATCTTGAAGCGCTGCCGTTCTTAACGCGGCGAACGACTAATCTCACACGGAAAAAAGAAAAGCCCCTTACCGCGATGGGGCGACCACGAACCCCAAAAGCGTCCCCCAGCACCAAGCACCATCTTAGCCCCATCCTCCTCGCCCGGCACACTTCCGCCTCACTCACGCGGTGCATTCTGGGAGGAAGGGCACAGGAGGCGCTCTGCGCACGCGCCGAGGGGGGAGGGGAAGAATCTTGCAAAGGGCTCAGTCTGTTTTGGTTGCAACGTGGCACTTCTGGTCTTCGGTGGCAGCCGGGAGAAAGAGGACAGAGAATATATTCCTCTCTCTCTCTCTCTTTCTCACTCTTTCTATTTCTCTCTCTCTCTATTTTTCTTACTCTTTCTCTCTCTCTTTCTTTCTTTCTTTCTTTCTTTTCGAGAGGGAATTAAAACCTAGAACCAATTTGGGATGTTGCAATTGTGGCTAAACTCACCGTGACTTGCAAGTCATCCAGGGCTTCGTTAATGCTGGCTAGATAACTAGGAAGCAGATCGAGAAGGCACGTGCCCAGGAAGATGCCGCCGGCAAAACAGCTCACCAAACTCAGGGTTTTCCTCTGAGGGCCTGTTAAGAAGAAAACGGGAGGACAAGAGGGGAAAAAAAATTAATAAAAAAATAATAAAAGTTGGCCAGCATTCCTCGGAAACGCCCCTCTTGTTATTCTGTGATAACTCCAGACGGCAGGACAAGTAGCAGCGGATGGAAACTATAATCAAGGAGAGAAGCAACCTAGCACGAAGGAGGAATTTCCTAAGAACAATTTGACCAGTGGAACTGCTTGCCACTAGAAGTTGGAGGCGCTCCATCACTGGAGGTTTTCAAGAAGAGATTAGGCAGCCATTTGTCCAGAATGGTGTCAGGGTCTCCAGCTTAAGCAGGGGGCTGGACTAGATGACCTCCAAGCTCCCCTTCCAACTCCGTGACTGTTAAGGTGTGGCGCTCCCGAGCGGCACAATCTTCATTTGACTGCGAAATAATTCTCTCTCTCTCTCTCTCTCTCTCTCTCTCTCTTTTTTTTTTTTTTGCAGGGAGATTTTTCTTTTTTTATATCAAAAGGCCGGGAGAGATTAGGGGACCGATTCTGAAGCATTTCCAAATCCAAAATATAGATTGGAATTCTCTCGGAGTCGAAATACACATTATTTAAAGAGGAGGGAAAAAAAACCACGAATTTTCTCAACAGCATCTGGTTTGTTTTCAGCCATTCTTCCACATCTTCTTTAAAAAATATATATATATTTTTTAAAAGTCTTCTCGGCTACATTTTTCCCCCTTCTTTGCCTCTTTTTTCAAACACGAGTTCCTTCAATTTTTTTTTTCTTCCTCCCCAAGCCCCAAGAAAAAAGAAAACATTATTTAAATCGGAAAGTCCACATCCTGAAGGCCAAAAGCTCTGTTGTTGCTGGGCCCTTTCTCAAATTCAGGAATTTCCAATAAATATTTAACTTCCTGTTGTTGTTTTTTAATTATTTGGGCAGACAAGAGCTTCTGAAAACCGCAAATAACATTCCCCTTTCTCCATTGCTGCTTCCCCCACCACCACCAAGGCCACAGGAAAGATTAAATGTTCAAATGGTAAACCTACGCAGAGTTTTGAAAGAAAAGCAGATAAGTTAACTCACCATGAGCCCCTCCGGATCCAATCTGGAGGATAAACAGCCTCAAACTTAACTCCTTCTCTTGGAATGGACTCAAGACAAAAAGTTTTCTTGTTTTAAAAGAAGTTCAGATTCTGATTCAATTCTGATTCAGCTCTGATTCTGTTTCAGTTCAGATTCAGCTCTGATTCTGGTTCAATTCTGATCCTTATTCAAATTCAATTCTGATCGTTTCAATTCCGATTCAGTTCCGATTCTGATTCAATCCTGATTCAATTCAGATTCAATTCAGATTCAGTTTTGATTCTGATTCTGTTTCAATTGAGATTCAGTTCTGATTTAGTTCTGATTCTGATTCAATTAAGATTGTTTTAATTCAGATTCAATTCTGATTCCAATTCAATTCTGATTCAATTCCGATTCAGCTCTGATTCTGATTCAATTCCGATTAGGTGATTCTGATTCAATTCTGATTCTTATTCAAATTCATTTCTGACTGTTTCAATTCCGATTCTGTTTCAATTCCGATTCAGTTCTAATTCGGATTCAATTCAGATTCAGTTGAGATTTCAGTTCTGATTCAATTCGGATTCTGTTTCAATTCAGATTCAGTTCTAATTCGGATTCAAATCCAATTCTGTTTCAATTCAGATTCAGTTCTGATTCAATTCAGATTCAGCTCTGATTCCGATTCAATTCTGATTCTGATTCAAATTCAATTCCGACTGTTTCAATTCAGATTCAGTTCTGATTCTGATTCAATTCCGATTGTTTCAATTCCGATTCCATTCTGATTCTGATTCAACCGGTCATGGATTGGATCCCTAGACCCAGCAACCCCACCACCCCCAAAACCCACGTACCGAAGCTTCCGCTGTTGAGGGCAGACCCCGGCCTCCGGAACAGCCATAGGGGAATGAACGCACAAAGCAGCGTCACTAACAGGAGCAGCACCAGAGACCCCAGCTTCAGCTCCAGGGCCTGCACCGAGCGCGCCGTGCTCTCGTACGGGTTCCAGACCAGCTTGGTGTCCAGTTTCGTATCCGAGTCCCACGATCCAGCCATCCCGAACATGCTCCAATCTAACAGACTCTTCAATTTGGGGGGGGGGGGGTGTCTCCAAAAATTTGCCGAGAGGATCCCAGACGCAAATGTCGCACCAAGTTTAACTCCGGGGTGCCCTGTCCATGCTCCGCCGGTTTCGACGTGCCCCGACCGTCACACCGTCACAACCTAGAGGAAGAAACAGGGAGCGTTTTACGACAGTCCTCACTTAGTTACGACCAACGTTTCAAGAAAGTCAAGATTTTGAAGCTCCGATGGTCAGTCATTCTGGATATTCGGCAGCCAGCTCAATTTGGCAGCAGTCCAAGAAATTGGTGCCTCTGCACGCTATTAATTTATTAAAATATTTGGGGAAGAGAAAGCATTATAAGCGACTCCACCAAAAAAAAAAAAAACCTGAAATAAAAAGAATTAAATAGATTAACAAACAGGAAGTTTGAAGTTCACTCTTTCATTTGCTGACAATGTCGAAGTTCACTGGATCATTTAAAATAAATTAAGGCCACCATTATTAAATTATCATTATGCACTTAATGGGTTGGTTTCTTTGCTGACGCTCAGAGCTGCTTGGATATGAATCGGATTAATAAATACATAAATGATTCAAGGTTAAATGTATTTGATATTATAATAAGAAAGCAAAATTAAGCATTTTTCCTCCATTTTTTTCCAAACTACTCTACATATTCCATTCCTGGAATATCAAAATGTTCCTTCCCGAATTATTTTGCTTTTTTCCCCATCTGAATATTTGACAATCTAGATAGTCCTCGACTTAACGACCATTCATTTAGCGACCGAAGCTACAGCGTCACCGGAAAAACCCCCGATTTACGACCGTTTTTCACGCTTACGACCGTCGTAGCATTTTTCCCCCATGGTCACGTGATCAAAATTCAGACGCTCGACACCCGACCTGTACTTACGACAGGTCCCGTGGACCCCTTTTGCGGCCTTTGGATAAGCGACGGGGAAGGACAGATTCACTTACCAACCTCAACGGGACGGATTCGCTTAATAACGGCGGCGGCAAGAAAAAACATAAAATGGGGCAAAACTCACTCCGCCACAAAAAAATCCGAGGCTTCGTTTTGGGTCATAAATCGAGGACTACCCCGTAATAATTTCTTTTTTTTTTTTTTAAATGTGAGCCAGCAACCGGGAAAGGAATATGAGTGAGTCAATGACCAGTTCCAGTAATTTACCATTTCCAAGCAGAGGGGGAAAAGGTTAACTCCCCCAACCCATTTTTGACCCCCCCTGATTTATACCCAAGGTCAAACAGAGGGGGGGGGGGAAACACACAAGATTTTAGGACAGTCTGCAGAGATTCTAGGAAACCGGCCAACTGGGATCCGAGAAGTGTTTTTTTTTCTTTAATAAAAAAAAAGTACATTTCAATTCTTGTTATTTAATTTGCTGCCAAGATCGACCTCCAGGAGGAAAAAAAAAGAAGAACAAAAAAACAACTCAGTGGAATTTTGCCAAGTTGCGGGAACTAAATTTAACCCAGGTTTTCATTCACTTCCCCTTAAGTTGCATTTTTTTAAAAAACCGAGGTTTGTTTTTGTTTTGCAGAAAGAACAAGTCATAAAATGGGGGGAATTGGGCAGCTATTTTGAAAAAATTTGCTTGCTAAAGAGCAGGCCGGTTTTAAAAGAGCTTCCATGGGTCAAGGCAGTGTATCTTTAAACATCCTTTCCAGCTTAAATTCCAGTTTCCATCGGGGCTAACGGGTTGAAATTCTTAATTCAACATCTGGCTGTTTGTCCGTTCATCTTTCGATTTGGCTGCTAAGAGAAACTTTCTTCTCTATTCAATTTTGATTTTTTTTTAAATTTTATTTGAAAAGCGATTCTAATGGCTTTTTCAGGAGCGGAAATACCGAAATGTTCACCCAAAATCTAGCCAGCCAAGCTAGAAACAAATGTGTTGAAAGGCAGTTCATTTCTAGAGCTTTTATAATGTATAATGAAGTATAATTTATAAATACATGTTTATATGCATATAATTTATATAAATTGATATAAATTATATAGTCACACTTAAGATTTGTATATAGATTTGCTAGCTAAAAATCAAAGCCCAGCCTTGATTAAAACACTGCCAATCATTTAATTTTAATGTTTTTTATTTTTTTACGTGTTAACTGAGATGCAACTGTAAGTCACTCAAGAATTACCCTATGGTAAAATATGGGAAGTCAATACATTTTTATAAATAAATAAAAATAAATCAATGTGGGTTTTTGTTTTGTTTTTTTTTGTAAATAATTCGTCTTTTGAGAAGTCCGATCTTGAAAATTCATTAAATTTGGATTATTCAGACAAACTTCAGGCAAACTGAAGGAGAAACTGAAAAGGGCAGAGTTTTCTGATCAGTGGAAAGTTAATTTAATTATTAGTTACCACTTCATTTTCCTCCTACAAAACAAACAATGATGACCCTTGATTCAAAGACTAAGCAATCCTGAATTAATCACGGGCTGTTAAAAGTACCAGCAACAGCCAAGTCACCTGAGTTCCGCAGGTAAACTTTTAACTTGCATCCAAGCAAGGAATATGGGAATTGTTGTTCCATTTCTAGGCTGCATACTTCACCCAAACTGACTGTGGAATTAAAAGCTCCAGGGATAAATCTAAATAATATTCTGTTCTGTTGGAAAGGAAAGTTATAATCTCTCATTTTGTATCCTGGGGTTGTTTTTCCTAGCTTAAGCCACCAGAGAGACAAAGAAAAGTCTTGTAGAAACAAAGAGAAAAAAAAATAATTAAAATTAATCCTGGCTTATTCACATCCGTATTAAATTTGAATTAAAAACTCAGGCTAAAAGTACATGAACCAGAGATTTTTTTTTTTTTTAAAAAAAAACAGTTTTCCAAATTATGCAGCTTGTCTCCATAATACCCCACCCCTCCCTCAGGAAACAATCCCCAAAGCTCAAGTTTAGACCCACCCACCCAAAATAAATCCAGTGGCCATGAGTTCCACCAACCCCCAGCAGGAAAACACCACCCTAGGGGCAGCAAAAGTGCTTCAGCTCCTCATCCCTGCTAAAGTGAAGTTACTCCAGGGAAGTTTAGTTTGGCTACAACTCTCCGCCGGCCTCCCCTCTGGGGATGATGGGCCCTGTAGTCCAGCACACTAGGAGACGGAAATTTCCAATGGAAGAGTCCCTGGGGGTCTTTTCTCCAAAGACGAAGAGGGAAGGAAAGTCGGTTGGTGGAGATAGCCTGGCTACCACTCTCTTCTTCTCCTCTGGGGACGATGGGCTCTGTAGTCCAGCACCCCAGGAGACCCACTCTTGAAATGGAGAGTCCCTGGGGTCTTTTCTCCAAAGACGAACAGAGCTTTGGGGGGGTGGGGTCAGTTGTTGGAGATAAGTCTGGCTACCACTCTCCTCTTCCTCCCCTCTGGGGATGATGGGCCCTGTAGTCCAGCACAGCAAGCAGATACACCCTTGGGAAGGAAGGGTCTCCCCCACTCCCCCACCCCCGGTCTTGTTTCAAAGAGGAACAGGGGAAGGGGTTCGAGTGGTGGTCTTGAAAGACCACCAAGCCAACCCCCTCGGATTTACTGGACCAGGACTACAGTGACCATCCTCCTTTGTGGCTGGGGAGCATGGGACTTGGGGTCCAAACCCAGCTGGGGCGGGGTGTAATTAAGAATTTAAGGCTCTCTTAAGACCCTACTTTTGGGGAAGGGGGTCAGAGACCCGGTTCCCACCCACCCCCAACACCTCCCACCGCCGCTCTGCGAGAGACCCCCGACTCACCGCCGGCTGCAACTCCGCGCAGTTCCGAAAAGTGTCTGGACGTTCCAAAGGGGCGTGGCCGGGGCTCAAAGGAGAGGAAGGAAACCCAAGTGTTGCACCGGCCAATGGGCTTCTTGGGCCTGGCGTTCGAAATGGGCGTGGCGGCCGGGTTAAAAAAAAAAAATTGCTCGCTCGGCCAATGGGAGGGCGTCCTTTTTCAAGCTCGGCCGTTCGAAAGGGGAGGAGCGAAGAGGGCGAGAGAGAGAGAGAGAGAGAAAAAAAAGCCAGGTTCGAAAGAGGCGGGCTCCCCTTCGCGTTCCGATTGGCGGACGCCCAGACGGAAAGCAGGCCTGGCCAATGAGGAAGGCGCAATGCAAAAACGCGTGTTTTCAGCTTGGGTTGAGCGTCACGTGTGAAAGGAACTTGCAGGGAGATCAAAGCGTGTTGCAAGGAAGTGTTGCATGGGGAAGGGGGGGATGTGAGTCAGTCCCCCCCTCTTCCAGAAAACTCCAATCCTACCCCCACATTTACTAACTACCTGGAGTTACAGGAGTTAAAATGCAACCCCCACACACAAACTAACCCAGGTTAACAAGTGCAAAGGCTGCATTCAGACAACCCGTGTTGACCCGTTTAATCCCTCCGGCTGCAATCCACTGGGCTTCCCATTGCTCCGATAGTCCTCGCCTTACGCAGCCCCCAAATGTATATGTTGCTAAGTGAGACGTTTTCGCTTTTTTTGCCCTGTTTTACGACCTTTCCTGCCTCGGTTGTTAAAAGGGGACTCGCTGTGCAGGTGTGAAGTTAGTCGCCACCCGGTCGTTAAGCGAATCTGCTTCCCCCTTCCCCCCTTGACTTGGCTTGCTTGTCAAGACGGTCGTAAAAGGAGATCGCGTGATGCCGCACCCGTCATAAATGCGAGTCGGCGGTCAATAAATGCCCACCTTCTCCCAAATGCACCCTAAAAACACCCCTGAGTTTCTTAGTGGGGGTGGGTGGGTGAAATGCTATATTTAAAATTACATTATTCACCTGCAAGATTAACAGTAAGAGTTTGAAGGGTCCTTGGAGGTCATTTAGTCCAACCCCCTTCTCACGCAGGAGACCTGTACTAGGGATTCGAACCAACGAACTGCCGACCTTTCTGATCGACAAGCTCGGGCGTCTTAGCCGCTGAGCCACCTAGCCAGGCAAATATGTTTAAAAATAAATCTGTTAAATGTTGGAAATGCAACCAAATAATCAGGTTCATTTTATCATATGTGGTGGAAGTGTCCCAAAGCAAAAAAAAAACACTGGAAGAAAATACGCATGTGGCTGGAAATTATGACAAAACAACACATAGATGTGAAACCTGAGACATTCCTGTTGGGGCATGCTTCCCGGAAACTATAACACATATTTAATTTCACATATGCTCCAATCTACAGACCCTTCAATTGGGGGAGGGGGGGTCTCCAAAAATTTGCCAGGATTGCATATGCACAATACTGGAAAAAAATTTAGAAACCCTTACAGATGACATAATAATAATAATAAATAAAAATTCTGGAATGTGTAGAAATGGATAGGTTAACCCTAAAAATCAAAGGAGAAGAATATCGGAATATTTTTAATAACCTGGGAACTATTCTACAAATGGTTAATTGACAGATACAGAGGTTAGAGGAGTGGATTTGTGTGAAATATGGACTACATGAGAAAGAAAAACTGATGAGTAAATATTTTGACGATTATGTAATCGATACTATAATGGAAAAAATACTTTTCAAGAACGATTGATATTATCGCACATATGTTTATATGTATCCGATTATAATGATGATGATGATGATGTTTATATGTTAACACTCTGGATACCCAGAAAACACACACCTGACGAGGTCTCAGTCAACTGAGCTTGTCAATCAGAAAGTTCGGTAGTTCGGCGGTTCGAATCCAGGTCTCTCCTCTAGCAGGGGGCTGGACTAGATGACCTCGAAGGTCCCTTCCGCTGTTAGTTACAGTAACGTAGAAATGGAATTGGTGATATCGAACAATACAAAATTTTTATACACAAAGTTACAAGAAACGCACCCCAAAAAAAAAGCAAAAGGCACGAGAGAATTCTATTTTTTTTTTTTCTGGAAATTTACTATATCGCCAAACGAATAGGATTTATTTCCAGCCCATTGTGCCCTGGGGGGAGGGGGAAATAAGTGTGCAAACACATTTCCCTTGCCAGATTTTTTTTTTTTTTTAATTTTACGACCTTGGTGCAAAGTTTATTGGTCCCTGGCCTTTATTTTTAGCCCTTTCCATTGGCCAAAGTCTCGTGGGTTGGTCCTTGGAAAGGCGAGTTTCAGGATATTGAAGATCCTTGTGTAGAGAAACGGGTTTTAAAATTTAAAAAAAAAACAAACTTCCTTGTTGGAGGACAAACGGGGACATTGTTCTCCTTTGCCTCCCCAGCGTTGCAAAACGAGGAGGACAAAGATTGGGAAAATGAAGGGTTAATTTTATTTTTACTTTTTACTTTTTTTCCCAGGGCTGCAAATCGCACCCCAAAAAGGGAAATGTTTTTTCAGGGGGATTCCTCAGAAGACAAAGTCTCTGTGCTTGCCAAATATTTGCAGACTTTAAAAAGTTTTGCAGCTTGGTGGTGGATTTAATGCCGGCTGTCTATATTGCATTCCGGCGACTGCCTGTAAATTGATTTTTTTTTTCATTTTTTGATTTTTGGCTGCCCCGGCATCCTGGAAAAAGGGAGCAATTTGGGGATTCTGAATAAGGGCTTTGATTCAAGTTGTTGCATCGTTTCCTCTGACCTTAGTCTGGACTGCCGGTATGGGGTCCGACTGGCTGGACTGAATGCTGGAGGCGATTTGGAGATTAACCTAAACAAAAAAAAAAATTCAGATTTTTTTTTTAACCTTCAGAAGTTGGGGGTGCTCCATTGTTGGAGGATTTTATGAAGAGACCGGACAGTCCCTTGTCTGAAATGGTCTAGGGTCTCCTGTTTGAGCCGGGAGCTAGACTAGAAGACCTCCAAGGTCCCAGCTCTATTATTCTGCTATTCTTTTCCTTTCTTCCTCCCTTCCTCCCTTCCTTCCTTTCCATCCACCTATTAATCTATCTAACCATCTTCCTTCCTTCCTTCCCTCCCATCCACCTATTTATCTAACCATCTTCCTTCCTTCCTTCCTTCCCTCCTTCCTTCCTTTCCATCCACCTATTCATTTATCTAACCATCTTCCTTCCTTTCTTCCCATTCACCTATTTATCTAACCATCTTCCTTCCTTACCTCCCTCCCTCCTTTCCATCCACCTATTCATCTATCGAACCATCTTCCTTCCTTCCTTCCCTCCCATCTACCTATCTATCTTCCTTCCTTCCTTCCCTCCCTCCCATCCACCTATTCATCTAACCTCCCTTCCTTCCTTCTTCCTTCCTTCCAATCCACCTATTCATTTATCTAACCATCTTCCTTCCTTCCTTCCTTCCTTCCCATTCACCTATTTATCTAACCATCTTCCCTCCTTCCCTCCCTCCCTCCTTCCTTCCCTCCCTCCCTCCTTCCTTCCTTTCCATCCTATTCATCTAACCATTTTCCTTCCTTCCTTCCTTCCTTTCCTTCCTTCCTTCCTTCCTTCCCTCCCATCCACCTATTCATCTATCTAACCAACCTTCCTTCCTTCCTTCCTTCCTTCCTTCCTTCCTTCCTTCCTTCCTTCCTTCCTTCCTTCCCTCCCTCCCTCCCCGAGGTCCCTTCCGGCTCTATTCTGATTCCGATTCTGAAATTTGAAGGGGCTCAACTCTTTTTACAAGATGGATTTTGAAAGCACGAATCTTTTCGAAATTCTCTTCGATGGACAACAGGAGGGTTTGGATCCCGGACACAGCCTCGCTGCCGGAAACTCCGGCGTCCATATCCTCCTTCAAGACCACCCCTACGGCTATCTTCCGGATAAACCCGGGAACTGCCCAGCCGGCCAGCTCCAGGTAAGACCCAGAACCTTGGAGAAAGCCCCTCGATTTACAACATTCGTTTAGCAACAGTTCAGAGGTAGGAAAAAAAAAGTCCTCGCACTTACGACGCGACGAAAAACACTCATCCGTTGCTTTGTCCCCGTTTTGTGTCCCTCGTTCAGCGTCTTCCTGAGGACGATCCAGAAGAACTTTTACAACTTCGGATCAACCCCAATGAGGTCTACCATCCCAGGAGCTCAACGGCGTCTCCGGAGAACAGCGGCGACGTTTCCCCGAGTCTCGGCCGAGACCCCCTGCCTCACGACCCATCTCCCACCATCGTCCTGGAGGTCCTCTGCGACCCGGGAACCTTGGAAGATCCCAACCCTCTTGGTAAGCATCCATCGTAAACAGGAGTGGGATTCAGCCGGTTCGGACAGATTTGGGCGAGCCAAAATTATTCATTTTAATCTGGTTCGCCGAACCGGTTGTTCCGAAGACTGGCTGACCCCAGCCGCCCTGCCTTCCCCTCCCGGGAGTCTCCACACAGCCCGTTTTGGATGCCAGGTAAGTGCAGGGCGCACACGGAGGCTCTGCGAGGGCGAAAAATGAGCCTGGGCAGTGAACTGGTTGCTGAAATTTTTCAATCCCACCCCTGATCGTAGGGGGGGAAAAAAACAACCCCCTGCCTCGGTTTCCCTAAACTGCGATTTGGGAAGTTTAATCAGATTTAGGCCAGAGGAATTGAGCAAGAATCTAAATCCCGTTTCTTAAAAGTCGAGCGGTTCCCCCAAAAGTCAGGGGGACCCCTTCCTCTGGAATTGACCTCCAGTCGATAAGTCCCCACTCAGAAGATTTCTAGCACAGGTAGTCCTCGACATAACGACCGCAAACGAGCCCCAAATTTCCACCGCTCAGCGAGACAGGGGTTCGGGAAACGTTTCCCCGTTTCACGACCTCGCTTGCCGCCGTCGTTCCACGAATGACAGCAGTCGTTCGGGGAGGAACAACGGTTGTTAAGTGAACCTGGCCGACAGGACACCCACACACACAGATACGGGGATGCTGCGAGCGTCATAAATACGAGCCCGCTGCCAAGGGTCCGAATTTCGATCAGGGGAACCATCTATGGGGGATGCCGCGTTGGTCGTACGTGTGAAAAACGGGTCATCGGTTCCTTTTTTTCCCAGCGGCGCTGTCCCTTTGAACGGTCACTAAACGGACCGTTGTAAGTCGAGGACTACCTGTAAAATTATTATTATTATTTTTTATTTTTATTATTTTTTAAAAAAAATATACTTTATTGAATTTTCCAAAATTAAAAAGATAATATACAATCTCTATCTTGATCCGAGGTTATGATTATTATTTTTTAACAGAGGGAGCCATCGTAGAAGCAGCCATTAGAACTATGGTTAAATTGCACCCAAGGCAGGGAATCAGGATTTTTACAGCCAAACCATCTCTTTCTCCTCGATTTTATCACATCAACAATGTGGATGATACCGGTTTTTTTGGGGGGGGGTTTCTTTTCCAGCAAATTGGAGCCCCCTTGGAACCCACCCACCCATTTGCATTGCGAGCCAAGCATCACTGGGTTGCTTGGAAGGGGCGATCCGTTTAAACGCGGCCGAGGTTCCCACGGAGCAGGTAAGATAAGATACAAAAATGGGATAAATTCAAATATTCCGGAATATTTCAAAGTATGGATCCAGTCCGGTCACTGGTGTTTAAAGGCACATCAGTGGCTTTTGAGATACACACACACACACACACACACACACACACACACACACACAAATTTGCATCTGGAAACTCCTGCCAAAGTTTAACGTTTTTCTGACTTGGCAACTTGAAGGCAAGGTGGACTTCAACTCCCAGAATGCCTCAGCTGGGGGAAAAAAAATGCAGCAGCCAATCCGTGTACATGGGGGGGCGGGTCCTGGTCTTGCGGGGCCCACTAGGGACTTACTTGGGCCATGGATTGGCCGTTCTTTCCTTCCAGCTCTATGTCCCAGAGGACTTTTTAATTGGGGCTGGCAGCTTTCTTTTCCAAAAAAAAAAAACAACGCCCAGCCCCCCCCCCCCCGGGGTAGGCCGTTTTTGCCCTCCTGGAGGCTCGAGGAAAGCATCTGGTGCCTGGGGAGGGCGAAAAACAGGCCTACCGGAAGTCCAGAAACAGGCCTCTTTCTGGCCTCCAGGGGGCCTCTGGGGTCCGGGGAAGGCCGTTTTCGTCCTCCTGGAGGCTCCAGGACAGCCTCTGGAGCCTGGGGAGGGCGAAAAAACGGGCCTACCGGAAATACCTGGCCACTGGAGGGCGCGCGAAGCGAACCGGGTTGTTAAAACCGGTGAATCCCACCACTGCTATTATTCCCCTCTTATTTCTCTCTCTATTTTAACCTTTTTTTTTTCATGGCGCCGTAACATTCAAAGACGTTTCTTTCCTATCTTCCCTCTTTCACCTGCGTTTGTTCTTCACATTTCCCTTCTTTCGCTCTTCCCCTCTATTTCTATCAAAGTTTCATCCTTCGTTCTTTCGTCTGTTCAGGGTTTCGATGTCCCCCTCCCGCCACCTGCCCTGTTCTTGACGGAGGAGGAGAGACACCTGCTAAGCCAGGAAGGCGTCTTGCTGCACGATGTCGTACCCCTTTCCCAGGTGGGTAGCTGGGCGAAGAGACGGGGAGACCCCCAACAGCTTCCCCGTTGCCCAGATCGGGGGTGGGCTTCAAAAAATTTTAGCAAGGGGCTCTCTGCCTGGTTGCTAAGTGGGCATGGCCTAGTCGGTCTCCTGCACCACGGTTGGGGGGGGCATTTTGCCCTCCCCGGATTCCAGAGGCTTTTCTCGAGCCTCCGGGAGGGCAAAAACGGCCTCCCCAGGCTCCAGAGGCCCTCTGGAGGCCTTCCTGAACTTCCGGTAGGCCCGTTTTTAGCCCTCTCCGAGCCTCCGCGTGCGCCCTGCATTTACCTGCATCTAAAACGGACCACGTGGGGACTCCTGGGAAGGGTGGGGCGGGACCAGGCAGGAGTGGGATTTGGAGGTTCTCCAAACTGCACAGAATCTTAGCTAGAGGTTCTCCCGAACCCGTGCGAACCCACAGCAGCCCAGATAGCCTTCAAGCAGAAGAGAGAATCAAACAGGGAAGCCTGTCTTCCCGGGGTCTCTGCCAGCCCCTCTTCTTCGGGCCCGAAGCGAAACCCCCCACTTTGTCCTTCAGACGTCCAAAGCTCGTCGGGAGGGAGGGTCGCAGAACGCGAGTCGTGCGGGGTCAGACGGGATCCTCAGCCCCATCTCTCTGCCCCTTCCCCGCAGGCGGAAGAGAGAATCCTCAAGAAAATACGGAGGAAGATTCGAAACAAGCACTCTGCCCAGGACAGCCGTCGACGCAAGAAGGAATATTTGGACGGTCTGGAGAGCCGGTGAGACGGGCGGGAAGCTTGGATGCTTGCTAGTTGTTGTTTCTTTCCCTATCATGGTTAGAAGAGGATCTCTGGCTCTCCAAAATAAGATCTCTTCAGTATCCCGGATTCCCACTCCCTCGGCCCCAGGGAGACGGCGCCACTCCGACTCCCATCAGCCACGGCCCTTAGCCAGGCATTCTGGGAGTCGTTGTCGGAGCTTCAAGAAAGAAACGAAAGACCTCACGGAGATCGGAGGAGCGAGGGGGGAGACAACTCCCGTTTTCCCCATCCGTCACAGCAGCTAGGGCAAGAGTCAGCAACCTGTGGCTCTGGAGCCGCATGTGGCTCTTTCACCTCCTCTGCTGCGGCTCCCTGTCACTCAAAATATGCGTCACAACCGCCAATGAGCAACACCCACCGGCACACGATTTATTCAGCTTTTCAACCCCGGTAGGCCAACCATGGATAAATCCAAGAAAAGAAAAGTTTCAAAAGAAAACAGAACGTTTAATTCAACGACATATGCTAGTTTTGTGGCCGCTCGAGAAATAAGTCAGGCACACAGGGTTTTTGTGGCTCCCGGTGTTTTCTTTTCTGTGGGAAACTGGCTCCAAATGGCTCTTTGAGTGTTTTAAGGTTGCAGAGTCCCTGAGCTAGGGTGTTGTGATGGGAACTGTAGTCCGGGAAATTTCGGGAGCTGGGAAAGCAAGAACCGATGTTGGCTTGTCTGTTCGCTCGACAGGGTGGCTGCCTGCTCGGCGCAAAACCGAGATCTCAAGAAGAAAGTCCAGCAGTTGGAGAAGCATAAAGAGTGAGTTGGGGGGGCCTGGTTTCCTGTCCCCCCCCCCCCGTTTTTTGGTCTATTCTTGGCTGCCCCCCCCGCCTGCCAAGACCCCAGAGACGCTGACTGGAGGGTGGTCTCAGAAATAGATCTGCAATTCCATCAGGAGCAAAGTTTGTTTTCGGAAGACAACTTGAAAGCAAGAAAGGGGTCTCAGATCAACATGCGTCTTTCGTAGCCTCTGATCTTGTACCGGTAGGGTAGACTGTTCCTGGAGAGGGAGGTTTCCTTTAGTCAATGCCTTTAAGGTGGAGGTCTTCATGTCTTCCATCAGGTGTGCCATTAAAATAATCTTGGTTTGTGGCAGTGAGTTTCCCCTTCCTTCCTTCCTTCCTTCGTTCCTTCCTTCCTTCGTTCCTTCGTTCCTTCGTTCCTTCCTTCCAATCCATCATCTATCTTCCTCCCTTCCTTCCATCATCTTCCTTCTTTCCTTCCATGTTCTTCCTTCCTTCCATCATCTATCTTCCTTCCTTTTATCATCTTCCTTTCCTTCCTTCTATGTTCTTCCTTCCATCATCTATCTTCCTCCCTTCCTTCATCTTCCTTCTTTCCATGTTCTTCCTTCCTTCCTTCCATCACCTATCTTCCTTCCTTTTATTATCTTCCTTCTTTCCTTCTATGGTATTCCTTCCATCATCTATCTTCCTTCCTTCCTTCCATCATCTTCCTTCTTTCCTTCCATGTTCTTCCTTCCTTCCTTCTATCGTCTATCTTCCTTCCTTTCTTCTATCATCTATCTTCCTTCCTTCTATCATCTTCCTTCTTTCCTTCCTATGTTCTTCCTTCCTTCCATCATCTATCTTTCTTCCTTCTATCATCTTCCTTCTATCTTCCTTCCTTCCTTCCTTCTATCATCTTCCTTCTTCCCTTCCTTCCATCATCTTTCTTCCTTCTATCATCTTCCTTCTATCTTCTATCTTCCTTCCTTCCATCGTCTATCTTCCTTCCTTCCTTCCATCATCTTCCTTCTTTCCTTCCATGTTCTTCCTTCCTTCCTTCTATCGTCTATCTTCCTTCCTTTCTTCTATCATCTATCTTCCTTCCTTCTATCATCTTCCTTCTTTCCTTCCTATGTTCTTCCTTCCTTCCATCATCTATCTTTCTTCCTTCTATCATCTTCCATCTTCCTTCCTTCCTTCCTTCTATCATCTTCCTTCTTCCCTTCCTTCCATCATCTTTCTTCCTTCTATCATCTTCCTTCTATCTTCTATCTTCCTTCCTTCCATCGTCTATCTTCCTTCCTTCCTTCTATCGTCTTCCTTCTTCCCTTCCATCCATCATCTATCTTTATTCCTTCCTTCCTTCCTTTCCTCCTTCCTTTTTTCCTTTCTTCTATGATCCTCCCTCTCCCCCCTCCTTCCAGAAACCTTTGAGTGAGACCAGAAAGCTTAAGACGGAAGAGGAAGGCTGGGAGAATCTGGGAGTCCAGGATGCACCTCCAACTCCAGACCCCATGTTCTCCTGACCAGCCTCGTGTCTGGCCTGTGGCTGTGTCCCGGTCAGTGTCCAGGACTTTCCTTGCCTGGGCTCCTGTGGAGGGTGATCCTCCAAGCTTCAACGTCTCTTGCAGGTCCCTTCTGGACCAGCTACGGAAGCTCCAGGGACTCCTGGCCGAGACGTCCACCAAGGCAGCCCAGACCAGCACCTGCCTTGTGGTAAGTGGCCTTCACTCTTCGAGCGCTGGGTCTCCGGGGTTCCCTCTCCCATCATCCCCGTCTCTTTCCCTCTCCAGATCCTCCTCGTCTCCTTCGGCCTTTTCATCTGGCCCACCTGGGCCTCGTTCTACGGCGCGTCTCAGGTCGGCGGAGAGAACCCCGGACCGTCAGGAGGTGAGTATCATCGTCACCGCCACTGCTTTCCAGTGCCTGCCGTTCAAAGATAGAGTGCTTCCGGAATTGGAGGCTCCACTGAGCCCATAGTCCTTCGGTCTCATCTGAAAAAACAGCTTGCTGATCTTAAATTGACCTTTCCGGTTCATACACACCTGTCCTAAGGTGGCTAGAGTAGAATAGAATATTATGTTCTGGAATATGGAGTAGAATATATTTAATACTATGGAATGGAATGGAGTGGAGTGGAGTGGAGTGGAGTGGAGTGGAGTGGAGTGGAGTGGAGTAGAGTAGAGTAGAGTAGAGTAGAGTAGAGTAGAGTAGAATAAGAGTAGAGTAGAGTAGAATAGGAGCAGAGTAAGTAGAATAATTAGAATAGAAGAGGAGAGGAGAGGAGAGTAGAATAGAAAATAGGAATACAATAGAATAGAATTACAATACAAGGAATGGAATGGAATGGAATAGAATAAGAGTAGAGTAGAGTAGAGTAGAGTAGAGTAGAGTAGAGTAGAGTAGAGTAGAGTAGAATAGAATAGAATAGAATAAGAGCAGAGTAGAGTAGAGTAGAGTAGAGTAGAGTAGAGTAGAGTAGAATAGAATAGAATTAGAGTAGAGTAGAGTAGAGTAGAGTAGAGTAGAGTAGAGTAGAGTAGAGTAGAGTAGAGTAGAGTAGAGTAGAGTAGAGTAGAATAGAATAGGAGTAGAGTAAGTAGAATAATTAGAATAGAAGAGGAGAGGAGAGGAGAGTAGAATAGAAAATAGGAATAGAATAGAATTACAAGGAATGGAATGGAATGGAATGGAATGGAATGGAATGGAATAGAATAGAATAGAATAGAATAGAATAGAATAGAATAGAATAGAATAGAATAGAATAGAATAGAACAACAGGGTAGGATAGAAAATACAATAGTATGCAGAATGCAGAATAGAAAATATTATAGAACAGGGTAGAATATAAAGTACAAACTATTCTATAGAATTGAAAACCATACAGAATAGAAAATATGAAAGAATACAGAACTGAATGGAGGGGAATTGAGGCAGGGTCCCCATTTTAACACCCCGCGTCTTTTCACTCCACCAGTCCGTTCCCGAAATATCTTGACCCAAAAGGGATCCTCTGAGCCGGGGACACCGTCCGCCGCCCGTCACCCAGAAGAGCCCCACGTTGGAGCGGAATGGCCCCCGCGGCTCCCCAACACCCGCATCGCCGAGGACGAGAAAAACCTCCCCGGGGTGGGAGAGACAGCCCAGGAGGCAGCATCTGAACCCAAGACCCAACCGAAGAATCGTCGGCGAGGGAAGGCCACCAGGCCGGACCTCGATGAGATATGAGACATCCCGGCAAACATTAACTGCAAAGGTTTTGCGGCTGGGAAGCTTTACGTTCTGAAACAAACAGCCAAGGGTACCCCAGAGCATGTGCAAAGGGCCTTTTTCTCCCCTTGTCAACAAGCAGCAACCCATCCGAGGGAGAGATCCTTGCCGGCTGCCTCAAACCCAAAGCGATTCCTTTCCCGAGTTTTCTTTAACAAGATTTGTTGAGCCTGGGGGGAAAAAACGGATGACGTCACCAGAATTCCCACTTCTCCGAATCTTTTTTTCCCCCCTCTCCAAACCGTCTCAGACATCCGGCGTGGGGTTCAAGGGGGGGACAGCTCAGCGGTTAAAACATGCCGGATAATAATACCCGGCGGTGTCAGGGTGAAGGACGCTGGGATTTGTAGTCCGCGGATTCCAAACCTTCCCCAAAAACCGGAGGTTTCACGGGCTTTCGTTATTTTCCTTAATGAATTTTCATTCCATTCTTCGCTGGCTCTTGTCTTCCGCCCCCCCCCAACCCCGGATTCTCTCCCTTGCTCCCCCCCAACTGCCCGCCCCCCCCCTCCAACAGAAATCAAATTATCCTGCTTGGAAACGAAGGAGTTTAATTAACGTAAGCCGAGCGTCGCCCGAGGCTCCATCCGTCTGCTTCAAGCCTTTCTCGATCCTGTAGGGTTTTTTTTTCCTCCCTTCCCACCAAGAAAGCTCATTATCCAGAACGGCAATTCGCAGGAGGCTCTTCCATCCAATCTCCTGCCGGGAGATTTCACGCCAAGGAACTTTCCATCCTCGGAAATTCAATTTATAAACCGTTGCCTTCAGGACGGCGGATGCAAAAAACGGGGGGGTGGATTCGTTCAGCCAGAAGATTTCGAGAGAAAGGCCTTGAAAAATCCTTCCTTCCTTCCTTCCTTCCCTCCCTTCCTTCCTGCCTGCCTTCCTTCCTGCCTGCCTGCCTTTCCTTCCCTTCCTTCCTTCCTTCCCTTCCTTCCTTCCCTTCCTTCCTTCCTTCCTTCCCTTCCTTCCTGCCTGCCTTCCTTCCTTTCCTTCCCTTCCTTCCTTCCTTCCTTCCCTTCCTTCCTTCCTTCCTTCCCTTCCTTCCTTCCTTCCTTCCCTTCCTTCCCTTCCTTCCTTCCTTCCCTTCCTTCCTTCCTTCCTTCCCTTCCTTCCTTCCTTCCTTCCCTTCCTTCCTTCCCTTCCTTCCTTCCTTCCTTCCCTTCCTTCCTTCCTTCCTTCCCTTCCTTCCTTCCCTTCCTTCCTTCCTTCCTTCCCTTCCTTCCTGCCTGCCTGCCTTCCTTTCCTTCCCTTCCTTCCTTCCTTCCTTCCCTTCCTTCCTGCCTGCCTTCCTTCCTGCCTGCCTGCCTTTCCTTCCCTTCCTTCCTTCCTTCCCTTCCTTCCTGCCTGCCTTCCTTCCTTCCTGCCTTCCTTCCTGCCTTCCTTCTTTCTCCTCATTTCCATCTCCCTCCCTCCATCCTTCCTTCCTTCTCCTCATTCCCATCTCCTTCCTTCCATCCTTCCTGCCTTCCTTCCTTCCTTCCTTCCTTCTTTCTCATTTCCATCTCCCTCCCTCCATCCTTCCTTCCTTCTCCTCATTCCCATCTCCTTCCTTCCATCCTTCCTGCCTTCCTTCCTTCTTTCTCATTTCCATCTCTCTCCCTCCATCCTTCCTTCCTTCTCATTCCCATCTCCTTCCTTCCATCCTTCCTTCTTTCCTTCCTTCCTTCTTTCTCCTCATTTCCATCTCCCTCCCTCCCTCCTTCCTTCCTTCTCCTCATTCCCATCTCCTTCCTTCCTTCCTTCCTTCCTTCCTTCCTTCCTGCCTTCCTTCCTTTCCTGCCTTCTTTTCCTTCCTTCCTTCCTGCCTTCCTTCCTTCCTTCCTTCCCCTCCCGCTTCAAAGGATCTTTTTAATGCGCCTCGAAGTACAAGAAGTCCTCGCCGTACGGCCGTCAATTGAGCTCCAAATTGCCCGCTGCTAAGCGAGACGTTCGTTAAGTGAATTTTGCTTCCCTCGCCACCGTCGCAAAAGGGAGATCGTGTGACCCCCGTCGTAAACACGAGTCCCTCGCCAAGCGCCTGGATTTTGATCACGTGGCCGCGGGGAGGCCGCGACGGTCATAAGTGTGAAACAAGGGTCACAAGTCACTTTTTTAAGTGGCGCTGTAACTTCAAATAGTCCCTAAATGAACTGTTGTTAAGTTCAGAGAAAAAAAACCCCAAAAGTGAGGAATTAGAGCAAAGCTAAAGCGGGGAGGGGAAAAAATTAAAATTAAGGTTTTTTTTACGGAAGAAGGAACACCCCTGCTTCAGTCCACTGGTATTAATCTCAATTTTTATCCTTATTTAAAAAAAAAAAAGACGGCGCAGAAGAAAGGATCTATATCTCATGCCTGCCCATCCGAGAAATATTAAAATTTTAAGATTGACAAGGATGGATGGCCGGGCTTCGAATTCGAGATCAAGTTTTCCTTAAGGCTGCCGAGCTTTTAGAAAAATTAATTCCTATAAAAAAAAAAAAACAGATCCGGCTTTCGGGCAGAGACACCCCCTCCGTTCCCCCAGACTTGTTCCAACCGATGTCTAGAATTATAAAGACGGCGCATTTTTCCTACTCTGCGTTAGACGAACAAAAAAAGGACTTTATGTTCGGCTCGTCGGGTTTGCCAAGCGAGATAAATTACATTCAACAGATGCAGTTCCTGCCAAGGGCAAAAAACAGTCAGGTGCAGTTCGGGAGGCGAAATCGTAAATCAAGCCAGCTTCCAACCCCCGCTTGCTTTCTGCAATAAGCTAAACCATAGTCCTCGACTTACGACCATAATGGAGCCCATTTTCTGTCGCTAAGCGAGACATTGAGGGTTTTTTTGGCCTCGTTTTACGAACTTCCTCGCTGTGGTCGTTCAGCGAGTCGTCGCAGCTGATAAGTGAGTCACACGGCTGTTAAGCGAATGCGGCTTTCCCCCATTGACTTGGCTGGTCAGGAGGTGGCGAAAGGGGATCGTGCGACACTCCCACTCTCCTTGGACGCTACGACCGTCGTATAAAGAGGAGCCGGTTTGCCTGCCGAGCGTCCGAATTTTGATAGCGTGACCGCGAGGAGGGGGGAATGGTACGATGGTCAGAAGTGCTGATCAAATAAAATCTTTATCAGAATCGGTGGCTCAGTGGTTAAGACGCTGAGGTTGTCGATCGAAAGGTTGGCAGTTCAGCGGTTCGAATCCCGAGTGCCGCGTAACGGGGTGAGCTCCTGTGACTTGTCCCAGCTTCTGCCAACTTAGCAGTTCGAAAGCAGGTAAAAAAGGCAAGTAGAAAAATAGGGACCACCTTTGGTGGGAAGGGAACAGCGTTCCGTGCGCCTTTGGCGTTGAGTCATGCCGGCCACATGACCACGGAGACGTCTTCAGACAGCGCTGGCTCTTCGGCTTTGAAACGGAGATGAGCACCGCCCCCTAGAGTCGGGAACGACTAGCACATAGGTGCGTGGGGAACCTTTATCTTTTTAGACCAGCGTAACCCTAATGTGTTCCACCTACGGGCTAAATCAAGCCTCCCTATCCAGGAGCAGTCTACGGCTCTCGAAACACCGCTCTCCCTTTCCCTCCACTTGGCTTTTTTAAAAAATTAATCCGCCGGCTCTTCTCAAAGATCTTTCTCCTTTCCGCCCAGGGAATCGGCGTTTCCTTCCCCACTCACTCCTCCCCGGGGGACGCAATTTTCACGGCGCGACATGAAAGGGAAAAAACCGAAAGATGAGAACAAGAAGGGGGGGGGAAAAAAAGAAGAAGAAAGAAAACCAGAGCTGGCTTCGTTCGGCCAATTAACGCCGCAGCTTTGATGAATGCTAATAATAAACCCCCAAAATAGTTTCGCGAGATATATTAGCGGTGCCAGAGTTAGTCAGGATATTGCTCGCTGGGCCTCGTCCAGAGAGACGGATGAATCAAAGTCAACGGTTTAATTTTTTTCACCATTGCCAAATTACAAATGCATTCAAAACCCTCCGGAGGGACCTCTTGATTGGCAGCCCCTGCCTGGAACAACAACCCACAATGCCCCCCCCGGCACACACCATCCAGCTTCGAAATCTAGGGCGCGGCTGTGCCACTCGCTCGCCCAAGAATCCTTGGTTAAGTTTGCCTCCTTCCCATCCTTGCCAGGGGCCCATTCCCCAGGAAACCAGGTTTAAGGGGTGCTTCATCTTCCGCAGTTAAAAGACACCCCCCCTCCCTCTCTCTCTCCGTCCCCGGGGAGGCTGGCGTGGGCTGCCGGAGAAACGGTGCCAGATGTACTTTCGTGCCTGAAGCTGGCAAAGAAGATTGTTGGTTTCAGCACCGTGGACAGCTCCCGGTTGGGCCGAGACGTTGCTCTTCCTGTGAATTTGCCCCGGGGAGACGCCAACCATGATTGGGATCCGTTTGGGCATCGTGGCCCTTCTCTGCCTCTTCTTCCTGGTCCGGGGAGAGCCGGCTAACCAAGGAACATCGGAATTGCCGCTTAAACACACGTACCCGGCGCACGAGAAGGAGCTGGTGAGTAACCGAGGATCAGTAGCGGGACGGAGCTACGGGGGAGAGCCCCGAAAAAAGAACGACGGGGTGGTTGGTCACGGCATGGATCGCTCCCAGAAGGGCAAGAAAACAGAGCAGGGAACCTGGTTTCTCATCATCGGTGCCCGTTCCCACATGCATAAAACGGGGAACGGTGCCAAAAAGACCCCGAAAACAAGATAAAGGGGGAACAGACTGCCATTAAACCAGCATGCGTCAAAGGACAGAGCTGCAAATCTCAGCCAGAGGGGATAAGTCAAGCCTTCTGCCCCTCTGGGTAGCGGCTAAGTAGGGGATGATGGGTGCTGTAATCCAGTATTCCCAGAGTAGCGTCGATTGATTATTCCAATCCGTTTTAGCAATTAGGGAGGTGAAAATATTTTTATTTTCTTGTTAGTAATTGAGCAGGGATAAACTTCAAAGACCCTGAATCAAAATGCCCAGAGAGATTTTTTTGGCAGCGAAGCCCCCTCCCCAAACTCGGAAAATAAGACCCCCAGGGGCCGCCACAGACTCATTAACCCCGGTCGAACACGTTACGCAACAGGGAAGCGATTCGTGTTTGCCAAACCTGGTTTGATTTCAGGAGCGCTTACAGTTTAAGGAATTCGTTGCCCTTTCCACAGGCAGGTGGAGGATGGGGGGGGGGGAAGGGAGAGCTGAGTGGAGCCTCCAGATTCAGAGGCAGTCTATCTGGTCTCACTTTTTAGACGGCGAAGAATTGGGCGAGAAAGGATGAGAGAGCCAACAAACATTTTAAAAAAAATGTTTGCCATGTTTTGATTTCTTCCAGCTGGACGAACTGCAGGAAGTGCTGGAAAAACTGCAGCATAAGAAAGTCTCGGCTTGGGAGAAGAAATTCAACCAAGTGCCGAAGGTATATTTGGGGAAGGAGGGGGGCACACCCCCCCCATAATTTAAGAGAGAGGGGGGGGGTTTCATCCACCTCTTTCTGGGAAGGCTATCCGTGCCCACCATCCCGAGAGGAGGTAGGTCTGAGCACCACTGAACCGGATCCCGGAATCTTTTAATTCTCGCAGGCTGACGCCAGAGGTCATTTAGCCTGACCCCGTTCGGCCCCGGGTCCTAGCTGTTGTCCCGAACTGTTCTGCTCGAGTTTAGGGAAGAAAAGAGCTCGAAAGGGGGGTTCAAGAAAGGGGGGGTTTACGCAGACTGAAAGCCCCCCCCCTTTCTTGATTGACCTTCTCCCCCTCTCTTCCAGTGCTCCTTCGGAGACCCCTGCGCCGTCCGGAAAGGCCCCCGCATCGGCAAACTCTGTGACTGTCCCCGGAGAGCCAGCTGCAACGCTTTCCTTCTCAAATGCTTGTGAGATGCACCCGATAAGTCCCCCTCCCGTCTTGAGGCTTCGCGTTCTGCTTCTCTGCAATCTGTCAGCTCTGGGGTTTTGGGGAGGGGAGGGATTTTGGGGAGGTGGGGGACGAGGAGAGCTTGAGTCCCTCCCTCCCCTTTGCTGGAATCCTGGAGCCGGGCGTTGGGAGGAATAAAGGAGACTACCTGAGCATGTCTAGAGTGTGTTTTTTCTCCTGCCGGGAGGGGCTTTCCAGAACCGAGGGCGGAAAAATTTGGATTTTTTTTGTTTATTTGTTCCTGGGCCTGAAATTTGATTTTTTTTGGGGGGGGTGGGGGAACGATTTTCAATCTGGGCGCTTTTAATTTTGAATTCAACGCCCGCGCAGCACGCTAAGTCTTCCCACTTTGAGGCTCCCCTAAACATTTGAGGCTGCCCATAAATTAAAAGATATTCGGACTCGGCCTGTCGTTCGAATCCAGGCCTTTCCAGCGACGTCTGAAATAAAAGGGAAATTAAAATCTGGATCCTTCCACCTCCCCCCCCAAAAAAATTCTGGGTTCTAGAATAAACGCATTTTCTGAGTCGGCCCCAAGACATCGACCTATCAATGCAACCAATTTAGCTGCAAAAGATAAAAACCCAGGATCAAACTAACCACAGTTAGCCCCCCTGTGGGAACGCAGAGACTGGGTTTATAATGAATATAAAAGGATCTATATAGTTGATTCTCACTCCTTACATTTTCCCTGCGGTTCAATTTATTCCAACCTTGGTGAGCTTTTAAATCCGCGTTTCTCAAGCGTGGCAACTTTACAAATCAGTGGAACTTCAACTCCCAGAATTCTGCGCTGTGCAGGCTGGGGGGATTCTGGGAGTTGAAGTCCACTATCTTCTTCTATCTATCTATCTATTCCACTATCTTATCTTCCACTGAGAAATATTACTTTCATCATCATCCTCTTTTAACGACCCAATAAATCCCTTGCGGGGTGGAGTCTGGGCAACTGAATGGAGTTAGCAGAGAGTTTTTACTGCCCGGATGCCTTTCCTGTTGCCAGGGCGGAGTTTTGTTCAGTAGATAATATTCTCATGGTGCCCAGAGAGAGAAATATCTGCCTCTATACCTAGGATTGAACTCACAGCCTTTCGATTGCGAGGCCAGAGCTCCACCTCTAGGCCACTGCACCACTCCTCCGAACGGTCACTAAATGAAACCGTTGTAAGTCAAGGACTACCTGTCGATCGTCATCATCGTATTTTAACGACCCCATAATCCCTTGCGGGATGGAATCTAGGCAACTGAATGGAGCTGAGTATTTACTGGCCGGATGCCTTTCCTGTCGCCAGAGCGGAGTTTTCTTCAGCTGATATATTCTCATTGTGCCCAGAAAGAAATATCTGCCGCTACCTAGGATCGAACTCACAGCCTCCAGATGGTAAGGCGAGAGGCTCGACCTCTGGGCCACCGCACCACTCCTGAAATATTACTTTCACGTTGCTTCAAATATGGCTTGAAACGTTGCTCAGTTCACAAGCTTCGCCCCCACAAAAAAAGTCACCACTCGCAACTTCGAAACAGCCACCAATCCTGGGGTGCAGAGTGACGCTCGAGGGGAGCACCTTTAATCACCAGGAGGGGAAAACGGATTCAGGGTTCGTACAAGGGAGTCCCGTTCATACGACGCACTTTCAGCCGCGAGGCTCAAAACGACGGCGACGGGCGGAAGTTCCCAGCCGGGAAGCGAGTTCGAATTGCATGATTTCAAGCTGCCAGAGATGAAGAATCAGGGAAGGGGGTGGGGTGGGGTGGCCCAAACGTCGTGAGTTTTTCTCAAAGCAGGGGGGCGCACCCCCTCTTTCGCCACGACCCCGAAGAGGGAAGCGACACCGGTCCGACACCGCGACGCTAGACTGCTCTTCCCCCACGGCGAAGTCTGGATCCGTCCCCCTCCGCTTCGCCCGATTTAACCGAAGCTAAATCGATTCGATCTGTTTGCGCACTTTCTCCAGGGCTTTTCCGTCCAGCACCCGCTGGCGACATACCACGAGAAAGGCGAAGACGGCGGCGGCCCCCAGCATGGCGCCCTCAAACTTCCAGAAGATCCGAGTCTCCATTTCCAAAGAGCGGCAACTGCGGGGGAGAAAACGGCTGTGGTGACAGCAGCTCCGCCGAGGCACGGGGAGGAAACCCGGAGCAGGGGGCTGGACTAGAGGGCCTCGCGGGTCCCTGCGGAGGATGCCACGATAGAGGGACGCCAGCTCTAGCTTGCTGATGAGATTTGCATCACAGCCATGGGGAGGCATCGTGTGTATTGCAGGGGGGGGGAGCCCCAAAATCCACCTACTTGTGAATGAATTGCCAGACAGAAGGCTTAAGAGGGGTGGACTTCAACTCCCAGAATCCCCCATCCAACCTACTTTAAGAGGGCTGGACTTCAACTCCCAGAATCCCCCGTCCAACCTACTTTAAGAGGGGTGGACTTCAACTCCCAGAATCCCCCATTTAAGAGGGCTGGACTTCAACTCCCAGAATCCCCCATCCAACCTACTTTAAGAGGGCTGGACTTCAACTCCCAGAATCCCCCATCCAACCTACTTTAAGAGGGCTGGACTTCAACTCCCAGAATCCCCCATCCAACCTACTTTAAGAGGGCTGGACTTCAACTCCCAGAATCCTCCATTTAATGGACTTCAACTCCCAGAATCCCCCATTTAAGAGGGCTGGACTTCAACTCCCAGAATCCCCCATTTAAGAGGGATGGACCTCAACTCCCAGAATCCCCCATTTAATGGACTTCAACTCCCAGAATCCCCCATTTAAGAGGGCTGGACTTCAACTCCCAGAATCCTCCATTTAATGGACTTCAACTCCCAGAATCCCCCATTTAAGAGGGCTGGACTTCAACTCCCAGAATCCTCCATTTAATGGACTTCAACTCCCAGAATCCTCCATTTAATGGACTTCAACTCCCAGAATCCCCCAGCCAGTACGCTTTAAAACATGGACTGATGGCTGGGGGATTCTGGGAGTTGAAGTCCAGCCCTCTTAAATGGGGGATTCTGGGAGCTGAAGTCCAGCCCTCTTAAAGAAAATTGCCATTTTTCCCTAAAGGGGGGTCACCCACCTCTTGAATTCGCCCTTCTTGGACACCCCGCAGTTGATCTGCTCAACAAAGCCGGTGACGCCGCATTCCGACATGGTTTTCTACAAAGCAAGAAGAGGCGGCTTTTTAAACCCGTCTTTTGCGTCGAGCGTTTTAACCTAGCGGAGTTTTCGATTCCCGGCATCTTCCAAACCGAGATGTTTTAAATTTGGCGAGCCGAGGAAGCGATGCAGAATTTGGCACGGTGGCGGATGAAAATGCAATCATAAATCATAAAAAAAAAAGGAATTACGATTATAAAATAAAATAAGTCATAAAAAAAAGGAGAGAGATTTCGGCGTTTAAAAGGGACGGAAAAGCAACGTATTCAGCTCAGAGGAAGCGACTCAACTCCTCTTGACTATTTTAGAGAATAATTTTTGATTTTATTCGATTTTTGGGGGGGGGGGGTTAACTACGTCCCATGTTGTAAAAACCAGACTCTCTTCATCTTACAAGCATTTGTTTTATGAACAAAGTTACAACGGCACTGGGGGAAAAAAATTACGACCGTGTTTCACACTTACGACCGTTGCGGCGTTCCCCCAGAGTCCCGCGATCAAAATTCGGATGCTTGGCAAGCGACTCGTATTTATGACGTGTGTGGATGTGTGTGTGTCGCATGAGCCCCTTTTGTGACGAGCAAATTCAAGGGGGAAGCTGGATCCATTCAGTGACCGTGTTGCTAACTTAACAACGGGCAGTGTTTCACTTAACAACCGTGGCAAGGAAGGTCGTAACATGGGAGCAAAACTCACTCCACACATGACATTTTGGGGCTCCATTGTGGTCGTAAGTCGAGGACTTACCTATATTCCCAGGAGGGAGCCAGTTGCTTCTCTGTATGGGATGGATTTGCACCAAGCACGGATTGTCGCAACCCAGAAACGACGATAAATGGAGGATATGGACGATAAACTTTCGTGCCCGGTCCTCTCGCTTTCTTCCTTTCCCCCTCTGGCCCCCCAACCCCTGCCAAGGCATCCCCCCCTCCCCAATTCCCCCCTCCCCAAACCCCACTTACAATCTGGAAACTCGTACAGGGTGAGCATTCCGTCGTGACCACGAAATCCTCCCGCCGCCAACACGGCGTTGTGCCCGTCAGACTCACTGCGAGAAAAGGCAAATGGGACAATGGGGTGAAAATAGCACCAAAGGGGGTTTTTTTTGGGGGGGGGAGGAGAAGGTACCCCGAGACCCCTCCCCACTCCGTGCCTCCTAGCTGGTGCCGAGTGCGAAATTGCTTACCGGGCGCTTTGGCATCGTTCTCGGCGAGTCCCTCGGCTGACCTGCGAGAGGGCGAAGAGACAAGAGAGCTCAGCTGCATTTGCAAGGAAGAAGTTTACAGATTTGCAGAGTCGGACGGGACCTTGGAGGTCATCTAGTCCAACCCCACCCCATTTCTGACAGACGCCAGTCCAATCCCTTCTCGAAAGCCTCCAGTCAAGTTCCAAAGCATGCAAATGGAAATATAGATATAAATATAGAGGGAATCCTCGGTTTGCAACAGTTCGTTTTAGTGACGGTTCGGAGTTAAAACGGCACTGGGAAAAAAGGAACCGAGGACCGTTTCTCACACTTACGACCGCCGCGGTCACGTGATCAAAATTGAGACACTTGGCAACTGACTCGTATTTACAGTCACAGCATCCCGGGGGGGTCACATGACCACATTTTGCGACCTTCAGTCCAGCAAAGTCAATGGGGGGGTGGAAGTCCGATTCGCTTAACGACGGGGGTGGTGGTGGTGGTGGTTGCTAACTTATCCAACTGGAGGGATTCACTCAACGACGGTGGCCAGAAAGATGGTGAAAGGGGGGCGGGTTTTTTTTTTCAACAACTCACTTCATTCAATGTTTCCCTGAACAATTTTGGGGCTGGATGGCTGTCGTAAATCGAGGACTATGAATAAAATAATTTTTTTTTAAAAAAATCCCATCATCCCCATCATTGGGGCAGGCAACCTCCCCAAACCCCCCACCACCACTTTTTTTTTTTTTTTTTTTTGGTCCCCTTAATTTAGCAGCATTAAATATCATTTAAATTCCAAGGGGGGAAGCCTCTGGTTTGGATTACACCACCCATCATCCCCAGCCACTAAAGGAAAGGCGCAAAGAGGGCCTAGAAAGGGGTTCAAACCTCCCCCCCTTTCCTCCTCCCCCTCCCCCCACAAGGGCTGTACTACACCTCCCATCCTTCCCCTCCCCCTCCCCCGGCCCTGAGGCTGAGCCCCATGGGAGTTGTAGTCCAACCCAGGAGCAGCTCAAGAAAGAGACTCCTCCCCCCTCCTAAAAACGACATCCTGCCCCCCCTTCTCTCTGGTTCTTGCCCCCCACCCACCACCCCCTACACACGAGGAGCCCCCCCTTACCGCGAAGGGGCGACCACCAACCCCAGAAGCGCCCCCAGCGCCAGCCGCCATCTTGGCCCCATCCTCACTTCCGCCTCACTCGCGCGGTGCATTCTGGGAGGAAGGGAAACGGAAGCGCTTTGCGCACGCGCGGAAGCGGGGCGGGGGGTAAAGACTCGTGCAAAGGGCTCAGTCCGTTTTGGTTGCGATGCTGCACTTCCGGTCTTCGGTGGCAGCCGGGAGAAAGAGGACGGAGAATATATTCCCTCCCCCTCTTCCTCTTTCTCACTCTTTCTATTTCTCTCTCTCTATTTTTCTTTCTTTTTATCTCTCTCACTCTTTCTTTCTATTTCTCTCTATTTTTCTTACTCTTTCTTTCTTTCTCTCTTTCTATTTCTCTTTCTATTTCTCTTTCTCTCTCTCACTCTTTCTTTCTATTTCTCTCTATTTTTCTTACTCTTTCTTTCTTTCTCTCTTTCTATTTCTCTCTTTCTATTTCTCTCTCTATTTTTCTCTTTCTCTTTTTCTCTCTTTCTCACTTTCTTTCTATTTCTCTATTTCTTTCTTTTTCTCTCACTTTCTTTCTATTTCTATTTCTCTCTTTCTTTTTCTCTCTATTTTTCTCTTTCTCTTTTTCTCTCTTTCTCACTTTCTTTCTATTTCTCTATTTCTTTTTCTCTCTCACTTTCTTTCTATTTCTATTTCTCTCTTTCTTTTTCTCTCTTTCTTTCTTTCTATTTTTCTTTCTCTTTTTCTCACTCTTTCTATTTCTTTCTATTTCTCTTTCTTTTTCTTTCTTTCTATTTCTCTCTATTTTTCTCTTTCTCTTTCTCTCTATTTTTCTTTCTCTCACTCTTTCTATTTCTATCTTTCCATTTTTCTCTTTCTCTATTTCTTTCTCTTTTTCTATTTTTCTCTCTCACACTCTTTCTATTTCTCTCTTTTCTCTCTCTCTCTCTCTCTCTCTCTTTATAGGCATTCATATCATGTGTGTGTGAATCTATATACCTCCTTGGTTGTATGCCATAAATAAATATTTGCATTTATTAGCTGTTAAATCTATATTTCTATCCGTCTGTCTATCTCTGATATTTCTATCATCGATCTACCTATCTATCCATTCACCCATCCATCCACTATGTTTCTATCTGATACTATCTATTCCTCCATCCATCCATCCCTCTTGTCTGTTCATCAGATATCTGTCAATCATCTATTTTATCTGATACTTCTATCATGTTTCCCTATATATCTATCTATATCATCTATGCACTATTTTCTATCTGCTACATCTTTATATCTATCCATCCATCCATCCATCCATCCATCCATCCATCAATGTCTGTCTATCTATCTATCATCTAAAGTATATCTATCTAGAAGCATGTACTAAAAACTCATCTATCATCTCTTCATATATATCTATCATCTCTCCATCCATATCTATCTATCTATCTATCTATCTATCTATCTATCTATCTATCTAATCTATCTATCTATCTATGTATCTATCATCTCTCCATCCATATCTATCTATCTATCATCTACAGTATATCTATCTAATTTATCTAGAAGCATGTACTAAAAACTCATCTAATCTCTTCATATATATCTATCATCTCTCCATCCGTATCTATCTATCTATCTATCTATCTATCTATCTATCTATCTATCTATCTAATCTATCTATCTATCTATCTATCTAATCTATCTATCTATCTATGTATCTATCATCTCTCCATCCATATCTATCTATCTATCATCTACAGTATATCTATCTAATTTATCTAGAAGCATGTACTAAAAACTCATCTAATCTCTTCATATATATCTATCATCTCTCCATCCGTATCTATCTATCTATCTATCTATCTATCTATCTATCTATCTATCTATCTATCTAATCTATCTATCTATCTATCTATCTATCTATCTAATCTATCTATCTATCTATGTATCTATCATCTCTCCATCCATATCTATCTATCTATCATCTACAGTATATCTATCTAATTTATCTAGAAGCATGTACTAAAAACTCATCTAATCTCTTCATATATATCTATCATCTCTCCATCCGTATCTATCTATCTATCTATCTATCTATCTATCTATCTATCTATCTATCTAATCTATCTATCTATCTATCTATCTAATCTATCTATCTATCTATGTATCTATCATCTCTCCATCCATATCTATCTATCTATCATCTACAGTATATCTATCTAATTTATCTAGAAGCATGTACTAAAAACTCATCTAATCTCTTCATATATATCTATCATCTCTCCATCCGTATCTATCTATCTATCTATCTATCTATCTATCTATCTATCTATCTATCTATCTATCTAATCTATCTATCTATCTATCTATCTATCTAATCTATCTATCTATCTATGTATCTATCATCTCTCCATCCATATCTATCTTTCTATCATCTACAGTATATCTATCTAATTTATCTAGAAGCATGTACTAAAAACTCATCTAATCTCTTCATATATATCTATCATCTCTCCATCCGTATCTATCTATCATCTATCTATCTATCTATCTATCTATCTATCTATCTATCTAATCTATCTATCTATCATCTCTCCATCCATATCTATCTATCTATCATCTACAGTATATCTATCTAATTTATCTAGAAGCATGTACTAAAAACTCATCTAATCTCTTCATATATATCTATCATCTCTCCATCCGTATCTATCTATCTATCTATCTATCTAATCTATCTATCTATCTATTTAATCTATCTAGAAGCATGTACTAAAAACTCATCTACAGAGGTGGATATGGATATTTTATTATTATTCTCCTGCCTCTTATTACTTTTCTAAGTAACTCAAGATGTCAAACATACCATAATGCTCCTCCCTCCTATTTTCCCATAACGACAACCCTGTGAGGTGGGCTGGAATATGAGTGGTCTCTCCCTTTCTCTGCAAAGGGACAGGACAGGGGCTCCTACTTGAAGGACTAAAGACCCCTCCCTCCCTGGCTGTTTCTCCCTCCCTTTTGCCCCCCCCTCCCTTCCCGGAATCCAGAAAATGACTTTTCAACACACCGGATGTTCGGAAAAACTGCAAATATTTTAATCGTCTTCACAGATTTACAAAAGGCAATTGGTCCCCGAACGTGTGACTGGTTCCTCCTGGGTGCCGGATTCCGGATTTCCACCCATCCAAAGTGCAGAGAGTTCCCAGCAGGCAGAAATAATATATTTATATACTTATTTTTTTTTTTTTAAAAAGATTTTTTTTTCCTCCTCCTGCTGCTGAGAGATTCCTAATCTGATTCTTTCCTATGTCTGTTAAAGGCACTGCGGAGCTTCAGGTCTTGGCGTTTTTCTATTTTAATAACTTTTGGAGGCGGGTGGGACTTCGGTTCCCAGAATTCCCTGGCTAGCATAGCTGGGAGTTGAAGTTTGCAAAGTTTGCAAAGTTGCAAACTTTGACAAACGTCGTCCCAAAATATCGGGCGAAGGCAGAGATTTGCGGGGTGGGGGGGTGGCATCCCCAGTTATTAACACCCCCTCCCCGATTTTTCAACCTCTCCCTCAGCTCTGGGACCCCTTCCCTCCCCAAACTCTCCTTCCCTTTCTGCAAGTGCAAAAATTAAAAGGCAGAGTCCCCAAATGGCAAAAGACAAAGAAGAAGAAGTTGGGGAAACCGTCTCCAAGTCCTTCCGGGGTCCAGCCCGAAACAACTCGGAGTCTCGAGGGGGGGAGAAACAGCCCCAACCAAGCTGAACAGCCAGCCTAAGAGAGGAGCCACGGGGCTTTTCCGAAGTGGCTGGGCTGGCGGTTACAGCAAGGAGCACTTTGAGCTGGGTTTTGGTGTGGCTTTGAGTTCCAGAGGCCTCTTGGGGAGCTGAGCCTGGAAAGAAGAGATGGAGAGTCAGGAGCTGCTTGACCATGGATGGAGGAGGAGGAGAAGAGAGGAGGAGAAGAGAGAGGAAAGGAAGGAGGAGGAGGGGAGGGAGGGAGGGAGGGAGGGAAGAAGGGAGGAAAGGAAGGAAGGAAAGAAGGAAGGAAGGAAGGAAAGAAGGAAGGAAGAGATAAAGAGGAAGGAGGAGGACAGATGATGATTATGGAGGAAGAGAAAGAGTGGGAAGAGGAGGGAAAAAAGTAAGAGGAAGAAGAAAATGATGAAGGTTATGGAGAAGAAAGAATGGAGGAGGAGGAACAAGAAAGAAGGAGAAGAGAGAGAAGAGGAGGAGGAGAAGAAGAGAAAAAGGAGATAAAGGCTCAAGGTTGACTCAGCCTTCCATCCTTTCGAGGTAGGTAAAATGAGGACCCGGATTGTGGGGGCAATAAGCTGACTTTGTATAAAATATACAAAAGTATGAAGGCTGTTGCTTAACGCCTTGTAAGCCGCCCTGAGTCTCCGGAGGAAGGGCGGCATATAAATCGAACCAATAAATAAATAAATAAAGAGGAAGGAGGAGAGACAATGATTACGGAGGAAGAGAAAGAGTGGGAAGGGGAGGAGAAAAAAGAAGAGGAGGAAGAAGAAAATGATGAAGGTTATGGGGGAGAAGAAAGAATAGAGGAAGGAGGAAGGAGAAGAGGGAAAAGGAGGAGGAGGAAGAGGAAGAGGAAGAGAAGAAAGAAAAACAAAAAGAAAATAAAAAAGAAAGAAAAACAGAAAGAAAGAGGAGTGGAAGGAGGAGGAGGAGGAGGAGGAGGGATTTGGTCACATTTTACCAGCTGTTTCCTCCCCCCCACCTCGTTCCTCCCCACGTGGCACTTACCGATTTCTTCACCGATTTGAGCAGAATGTCACGTGCCAACGTATTGAATGCCTGAGAGAGAGAGAGAGAGAGAGAGAGAGGGAGGAAGGGAGGGAGAGAGAGAGGGAGGGAGAGAGAGAGAGAGAAACACTCCCATAATTTTGTTTTGGGCCATTTGCTCCTTGGAGAACTGCTCGGGCTGACCCTCCGCCTTCCCCAAAAGGCAGAAACCAGGAAGGCCACCCCAAGGTCCCCAACCCATCCAGCCAAGGTCGCCTCCTCTCTTGCAGCCAAGAGACAACGGCCAAGGGGGCCTGGAAGCCCAAAGGGGGTGCTTGTGCGTCTCTGTGTGGTTTTTTTGGGGGGGGGGGCGGAGGAGGGCCAAGGAGACTCCTCACCTCCTCCACGTTCAAGCTGGACTTGGCGCTGGTCTCAAAGAACTTGATCCCGTGCTCCCTGCACAGCTGCCGAGAAGGAAGTCATGAAGTTGGAGAGTCAAAGCCAACGGCCATCGTAAAAGTCATCCCGTTGCACTCTGCACATGCACACAGACACACACGCACACACACACACACACCCAACACGATTCCTGCACCCGATACCTTCTCGGCTTGGTCCCGGGAAACTTTTCGCTTCATCTCCATGTCACACTTGTTCCCCAGCAGGAGGCGCTCCACGCCGGCTGAGGCATTCTGGGAAAAGAGAAGGAAGGAAGGAAGGAAGGAAGGAAGGAAGGAAGGAAGGAAGGAAGGAAGGAAAAGAGAGAGAGGGAGGGAATGATGGCTGGAAGGAAGGAAAGAAGGAAGGAAAAGAAAGAAGGAAAGAAAGAAAAGAGGGAGGGAATGATGGATGGATGGAAGGAAGGAAAGAAGGAAGGAAGGAAAAGAAAGAAGGAAGGAAAGAGAGAGGGAATGATGGATGGAAGGAAAGAAGGAAGGAAGAGAAGGAAGGAAAGAAAAGAGGGAGAGGGAGGGAATGATGGATGGAAGGAAGGAAAGAAAAGAGGGAGAGAGGGGATGATGGATGGAAGGAAGGAAAAAAGGAAGAAAAAGAGAGAAGAAAAGAAAGAAAAGAGGGAGGGAATGATGGATGGATGGAAGGAAGGAAAGAAGGAAGGAAGGAAAAGAAAGAAGGAAGGAAAGAGAGAGGGAATGATGGATGGAAGGAAAGAAGGAAGGAAGAGAAGGAAGGAAAGAAAAGAGGGAGAGGGAGGGAATGATGGATGGAAGGAAGGAAAGAAGGAAGGAAAGAAAAGAGGGAGGGAGGGGATGATGGATGGAAGGAAGGAAAGAAGGAAGGAAAAGAGAAAGAAGGAAGGAAGGAAAGAAAAGAGGGAGAGAGGGAGGGAATGATGGATGGAAGGAAGGAAGGAAGGAAAGGAAAGAGAGAAAGAAGGAAGGAAAGGAAAGAGGGAGGGAGGAATTTAGCCTGGATCTGAGAAACAGACATCCCTCTCTCTTTTTGGGAAGTGATATTTTCACCACCACCCCTAAATCAAACAATCACCCTTCTTTGGTTAAATATTTACTCATTTATTCAATTCCCACAGGACTAAAAGTGTGAAGTTAAAAGATTCGCCCCAAATGAAGCCAAACAACCAAGAACAGAACATGCAAAATCGTTTTTTTTTTTTAAATTAAATGGCTTAATAACCAACCACAAAAATTGTAAACCGTGGGGGGGGGGGGAAACAATGTCCTCATAGAGCCACTAGAGGGCAGACCTCCCTGTCTTTGGGAACCGCCGTCTAAATTCCCCTCATTCAGAGCCTGTTCTACATTTTTGCCACCAGAGGGCAGTGTTGGCCATCGTTTGCCCTTTTTTGTCATCCCGGATCTGAATCAAGGATGGATGGATGGAAAAACAGGATGAGAGGGAGGGGGGTGGGTGTTGCAATTCTATGGGGCTGAAAGTGTGTGTGTGGGGGGGGGGGTTGTCCATTGGCTGCAAACAGTCTCCCCCAAACCTTCTGAGCCCCCCCCCCTCAGCCCCATTTCGTACCCACCTCTTTGATGCTCTTCATCCAATTTTGAATGTTCTCGAAGGATTTCTCATCCGTGATGTCGTAGACGAGAATAATTCCCTACGGCAGAATTGGGGGGGGGGTCCGTGGGGAGGGGGCCACTCTTGCAGAGGGACCACCTCCCCCGTTCTTTGGGCCTCCCCCCTCCAATCGTGCTCTCCCCACCCCCATGGGACCGAACTGAAAAAAACGTCACACTAATATCTTGGCTGCATCTTTTTTCCTCCTCCCTTCTTCCTTCTTCCGTCGATCCTCTTAGATCCTCTCCCTATTTCTCCAAGGGCATTTTGGACGATAGAGTGGTAGGGGGGAAAAAAATATTATTTTAATCCTCTGAATGAGAGCAAATCCTATATTTGGAAAAGAAAACAAAAACCCAGAACGCGTCTGGGAAAACGTGGCAATGCAGGGAGTCCAATTTAGAATAAAATAACAGAGTTGGAGGGGATTTTGGAGGTCTTCTAGTCCAACCCCCTGCTCAAAGGAGGGAAGGAAGGAAGAAAGGAAGAAAGGAAGGAGATCAGAATGAGAGGAAGGAAGGAAAAAAGGAAGGAAGATAGGTAGGAAGGAAGGAAGGTAGGAAGGAAGGTAGGAAGGAAAAAAGGAAGGAAGGAAAGAAGGAAGGAAGGTAGGTAGGAAGGAAAGAAGGAAGTAAGGAAAGAAAGAAAGGAAGGAAGGTAGGTAGGAAGGAAGGAAGGAAGGAAGGAAGGAAAGAAGGAAGGAAGGAATGTAGGAAGGAAGGAAGGAAAGAAGGTAGGAAGGAAGGTAGGTAGGAAGGAAAGAAGGAAGGAAAGAAAGAAGGAAGGAAGGAAAGAAAGAAGGAAGGTAGGAAGGAAGGAAAGAAAGAAGGAAGGAAGGAAGGTAGGTAGGAAGGAAGGAAGGAAGGAAAGAAGGAAGGAAGGAATGTAGGAAGGAAGGAAGGAAAGAAGGTAGGAAGGAAGGTAGGTAGGAAGGAAAGAAGGAAGGAAAGAAAGAAGGAAGGAAGGAAAGAAAGAAGGAAGGTAGGAAGGAAGGAAAGAAAGACGGAAGGAAGGTAGGTAGGTAGGAAGGAAGGAAGGTAGGAAGGAAGGTAGGTAGAAAGGAAAGAAGGAAGGAAAGAAAGAAGGAAGGTAGGAAGGAAGTAAAGAAGGAAGGAAGGAAGGAAGGAAGGAAAGAAAGAAGGAAGGAAGGAAGGTAGGTAGGAAGGAAGGAAGGAAGGAAGGAAGGAAGGAAAGAAGGAAGGAAGGAAGGTAGGAAGGAAGGAAGGAAAGAAGGTAGGAAGGAAGGTAGGTAGGAAGGAAAGAAGGAAGGAAAGAAAGAAGGAAGGAAGGAAGGAAAGAAAGAAGGAAGGTAGGAAGGAAGGAAAGAAAGACGGAAGGAAGGTAGGTAGAAAGGAAAGAAGGAAGGAAAGAAAGAAGGAAGGTAGGAAGGAAGTAAAGAAGGAAGGAAGGAAGGAAGGAAGGAAGGAAGGAAGGAAGGAAGGAAGGAAGGAAAGATAGCAGAATAACAGAGTTGGGAGGGACCTTGGAGGTCTTCTAGTCTAACCCCCTATACCGTCTAAATTGTTTTATTTTAATTCTAGGGAAAGATATCTAATCCTGGGGGGTTTTTCCTTCTTTCTTGGGGCCCCCAAATGTCTCGGGAGCGGCTCGTTTGGGGTGGTGCCCCTCACCCTTCCGAGTGGGGGAGCCCCCAAGGAGCGGCAGCCCCCTTACCATGGCTCCTCTGTAGTACGCCGTTGTAATGGTCTTGAACCTTTCCTGGCCGGCCGTGTCCCTGCAAAAAAATAAATAAATAAATAAAAATGACTTCCCACGGATCCTCGCACTTACGACAGTCGCAGCATCCCCGCGGTCAAAATTGGGGTGATCGCCCTTCGGGGCACGACCCGAACGAGCAAAATCAATGGGGAGGAGCCCGATTCGATTCAACGGCCCGAGGGCTCCCTTAAGAACGGCAGCGAGAGGCTTAAACGCCGTCATCAAATCGGGCGCGACTCGCTTAACGGCCGCCTTGCTCACCGGCGGAAGTTCTGCTCCCGATTCCCGTCGTGAGTCGAGGACGAGTGGAGGTACAAATTCGGCAAATTGCAGAATCGCGCTCCTGACGGCAGCCTCTTCCCCCGTCGGAGCTTTGCCGATAACGTTGGACTCGAATCCCCATCATGCCCAGCCAACTCCCTAACCCATCTGCCTCCCCCAACCCCTTCTGCTCGGAGGAGAATCCTGCAATTAAAACCCGCTCCCCCGTTTTCATCCAGCTGCAGAACTTCTCCAAAATAATATTTTTTTCTCCCCCTTCTTTTCCTTCTTCCTTCTCTTTTATAAACATTTTTAGGGATTTTCCAACTGTCACAAAGAGTCCTTCTTCCCTTCTCCCTGAGGTGTACCCCCCCCTTTTTGACTCCCTACTCCATAATCCACTTTCCTTCTCCATAATCCCCACACACACACACACACAGACAAAAAATCCATATACTCACCAAACCTGCAGTTTAATCCTTTTACCCTCCACTTCCACCGTCCGGATTTTGAAATCGATGCCTGCGGGGTGGAAAGAAAACCGGAATTTATCTTTACTCACAGTTTCCACCAGGTTTACTTCGCCGGCGATCTTCTAATTCCTTATCCCCCCCCATGTTAAATTTGGGGTCTCCAATCCTTTCGGTGAAGGGGGGATGTCAGTGGGGACTCATTGCCCAGCCTATTGATTGAACTCAGACCTTGGGGGGTTCCCAGAGCTCCCTCATCAAGCTTCACCCAACCCGGCCAAGTTTCTAGTCCTTATGGAGTTTGGATTTCTTTTTTTTTCCCCCGCTACCTCCCCCAAAAAGGAGGGGTGCCCATTAGAATCAAATGAGAAATTCCTTTTGACTGTTCCCCCCTCCTGTTCTTAATTACACCTCGTTGGAGGGGGGGGCTCTGTTGCATTTTGCACCCCCCCAGCCTCTCCTGACCCCAACGGGAACCCCGAGAATGGAGGAGCTGCACCCCAAAATCCCCCCCCCAAAAACCAGCAACTTCTCATCACCCCAATCCTTACAAAGAGTGTTGCAAATCTTGGATGGGAGATCACCCCCCCCAAGTCCTCCTCTTTTTCCCGATTCCCATCATCCACAGCCCCAAGCACGGGATGGCGGACGTACAGGGGGGGGTCCGATCTCGGGGTGCAAAGACCCCCGAGATGCAACTGAGTGGAATAGAAGAACCCAACCTCAATGCCAGGATAGGGGGTGCTGCTCCCTGCCATCCTGCTCTATTTGGGTTAGGGGGCTATGGGGAGGGGAGGGGAGAGGGGAAGGGGTTTGGGGGGGCTCTGCAGGAAGCCCCCCTCCTCACCGATGGTGCTGATGTAGGTGCCGCTGAAGTTGTCCTCGGAGAAGCGGATGATGAGACACGTCTTACCTACCCCGCTGTCCCCGATCAGGAGGAGTTTGAAAAGGTGGTCGTAAGATTTGGCCATTGTGGGGAGGGGGCTTGGCCCCTCTCCTCCCTGGGATGAGGGGAGGGGATCTGTGGGGCTCCCAGCCCACCCTGGAAAGAAAGAAAGAAAAAAAGAAAGAAAGAAAGAAACTGAATATCCAGCCGGGAAGAAACTTTGGGTGAAGGAGGGGCAGTAGTTGCCCTCTCCCCTCCTCTTCCTCCTCCTCTAAGAAGGACGCCCAGACCCCTCCCCAAAATGGGCAGGGAAGAAGTCCTCCCCCACCCTCCCTCCAAGGCAGGAGGGGCTGACCCCTGACTCAGATGGGGAGGAGGAGGAGGAAAGCATCATCGTCCCGCTGCTGGGGAATTCATTCATTCCAGAGAGATACAGATAAACAGAGTCGGAAGGGACCTTGCAGGTCATCTAGTCCAACCCAAACACGAGACCCCCACCCCATTTCTAGGCAGTCCAGTTTTTTTCTTGAAAGCTTCCAGGGATGAAGCTCCGACAACGTCCGAAGGCAACTTCTGTTCCATGGGTTGTCTTCCTTTAGCAGAGGAGGAGTGTGGAGAGCTCCAGGGCGGGAGCAAAAGAGCGCCCCTGAGCATGGGCAGAGTGCCTTCCTCTGGGGGAGGGAGGGAGAAAGAGGGAAAAAGAGGGAAAAATCAGACTTGCGCAAAAGCATCCTTTTTTTTCTCCATCCTTGCCAGCTTACCTTGTTTTGCAATTTGGGAGGACCCAAAAAATACAAAATTGCAGGGTTTTTTTTAAAAAAAAAGGATGGACCTGGAATGGTTGAAATATTATTTATTGACTGATTGTTTTATATAAATTTTATTTGGAGCGCTTCTAATGTTGGTTCCGCTTGGCCGCCGCTTCTGGATGTGGTGCTTGAGATAAGGAATGAAATGAAACTTCTGGATGTTGGGATTTTGCTGATTAGATTAGATTGGTTGTTCTAGAAATCGCTGGCGTGCATTATTGTGCAAAAGTTATTATCTTTTTTTTAAGCTGTAATTTATTACAGCTTTTATTATTTTCCACTGGGCTGAAAAGAGTTAGAAGGCGATGCTTTTTTTTTGTTTGTTTTCTTTTTTTTCCCTTCCTTTTCCCCTACAGTCTTCTCTTTTTCCATTTTTCTTCTCCCCAGTTTCCCATCGTTTTCATTCTCTTCTCTATTTTATAGTCTGGATAAATTAATAATAATAATAATAATAAAAAATGTCCATGGAAAATATGCAAATATTTGGCATTTTGTACATAATGTTCAACGAACACCGGTGGTTAAAAATAAGTCATGCATTTCTTGACAAGTGTGTGTGTGTGTTGGGGGAACACGAGAAGAATAAACCTCTTCCATGAGGACTAGAGCCTTAGTAAGCCTTTAGGAACAAAGGAAGAGCTGAGTAAGACAATGGGACGTTGTATATGTGCGTGTTGTGTACGTTCTGTGTGTGTATATGTGTCTCTGTGTTGGGGGAGCACTAGAAGAATAAACCTCTTCCATGAGGACTAGAGCCTTAGTAAGCCTTTAGAACAAAGGAAGAGCTGAGTAAGACAATGGGACGTAGTATATGTGCGTGTTGTGTACGTTCTGTGTGTGTATATGTGTCTCTGTGTTGGGGGAGCACTAGAAGAATAAACCTCTTCCATGAGGACTAGAGCCTTGGTAAGCCTATAAAGGGAAGAGCTGAGTAAAACAGTAGGACATTGTGTGTATGTGTTGTGTACGTTCTGTGTGTTTGTGCGTGTGTGTGTGTGTGTGTTTGTGTGTGTGTTGGGGGACACAAGAATCATAAACCTCTTACATGAGGACTAGAGCCTTAGTAAGCTTTGAGAGCAAGGGAAGAGCTGAATAAGACAATAGGACATTGTGTATCTGTGTATTGTGTACATTCTGTGTGTGTATATGTGTCTCTGTGTTGGGGGAGCACTAGAAGAATAAACCTCTTCCATGAGGACTAGAGCCTTGGTAAGCCTATAAAGGGAAGAGCTGAGTAAAACAGTAGGACATTGTGTGTATGTGTTGTGTACGTTCTATGTGTGTGTGTTTGTGTGTGTTGGGGAACACAAGAATAATAAACCTCTTCCATGAGGACTAGAGCCTTAGTAAGCCTTTAGAACAAGGGAAGAGCTGAATAAGACAATAGGACATTGTGTATGTGTCTGTGTGTACGTTCTGTGTGTGTATATGTGTCTCTGTGTTGGGGGAGCACTAGAAGAATAAACCTCTTCCATGAGGACTAGCACCTTGGTAAGCCTATAGAGAAAGGGAAGAGCTTAGTAAGATAATGGGACATTGTGTGTCCGTATATATAAGTGTGTGTGTGTGTGTGTGTGTGTGTGTGTGTGTTGGGGGAAGGAGCAAAATAAATAAATCTCTTCCTCAGCCCAGCCTACCCTGCAGGGCTGTGAGGAGGACAAGAACGGGGGGGGGGGGTGAGCCTTTATCCTTCGTCTCAAAATGGCGCCCAAAGTGGGGGGGGCGAAAAGAGGATGCCCTTCCCAAGATGGCGCCCTCCCTCTGCCCCTTTTTTCTTCTTCGACCTCCCCAAGATGGCTCTCTTTAGACCCCGCCCCCCTCCCCCCCCCACCCGCTCCTCGGACTTCCGCCCGTGCGGGAAACCCCATAGCGGATATAGCGTTCTCTCCTTCCGGCCGGCCTCCTTTTCGTCCGCAGCTGCCTCCACGCGAACATGCCGGTGCGTCTCTCTCCGGCCGCGGCCTTCCCCGACCGGGCTGGTCTCCTTCCTCCCTTCGGCCTGGGGTGGTTCCTTCGGGGGCTCCTCGAGGGCTTTTCCGGGCCTTCCACGAGGGGGCCACGCTGGGTTGGCCACGCCGTCCAGGATCAAGATGGCGGCGGGGAAAGTGGCGGTTGTTTGAGGGGAGGGGGGGTGTTTCATCCCTCTCACTTTTTTTTTTTTTTTTGGTCTCTCTCTCCCCCCGTAGCTCGCGAAGGACCTCCTGCACCCCTCCCCCGAGGAGGAGAAGCGGAAGCACAAGAAGAAGCGCCTGGTGCAGAGCCCCAACTCCTACTTCATGGACGTCAAGTGCCCGGGTGAGACAACGGGGGGGAGGAGGAGGGGGGCCTCCCGAGGTCATCCAGCCAGGCCCCATGTCTCTGCACGCATGCGCACAAAAAAAAAACACCCACCAGAACGGGTGGGCAAATATGGCCCCTTTTAACCACCTGTGGACTTCAACTCCCAGAATTCCTGCGGCAGCTTGGCTGTCGCAGGAATTCTGGGAGTTGAAGTCCACAGGTGGTTAAAAGGGGCCACATTTGCCCACCCCTGCACCAGAAAGGGGGGACTCTCAGAGATCATCTAGTCTGCCCTCCCCCCTTGCCCAGAGGACAATAAGGAGAGTTTGGAGGGGCCTAGAGGGTCATCTAGTCTGCCCCCCCGGCTCAGAAGACGGAATAATTAAAAGAGTTGGAAAGGGGGGGGAGCCTCTTGGAGGTCATATGGCCGAGCCCCCCCCCCCTGCTCAGAAGAGCAGAGTTGCCAAGGGGGTCTTGGACGTCATCTAGTCGAGCCCCCCCTGCTCAGAAGACAGGATAACACAAGAGTTGGAAGGGGCCTCGGAGATCATCCAGCCGAGGCCGCCCCGCTCAGAAGACAACATGGAAAAGTTGGGAGGGACCTTGAGGGTCATCTAGTCTGTCCCCACTGCTCAGAAGACAGAATAATGAGAGTTGTAAGGGGGGGGGGTTTGTCATCCAGCCAAGCACCCTGCTCAGAAGACAGAATTAGAGAGTTTGGAAGAGGCCTCGGAGATTATCTAGTCCGCCCTCCGCTTAGAATAAACCGGGTGGGAAGGGACCCCCCCCTGAGGTCACCCAGTCCATCCCTCTGCTCAGAAAAAGGACAGAATAACAGGCTTGGCAGGCATCTAATCCGGCCCCCCTATATGCCATCCTGGACAGATGCTTCTCCAATCTTGTCTCCAGTAATGGAGCAAAATCCACAATAAATAAACCACCTTAAGAGCTGATGAGCTGCAGCAAAACCGTAAAACGTGTTCCTGTTGCTGGAGAAACGGCTGCAGCAGCAGCAGCAGGTTCTTTGCAACAGCCGTTGCATCAAGAGGGATACATCCAGACTGACCCCATCTCCCTGCTTCCTGGGGTTGCACATGGTAACCGGGTTTAGCAGGGCTGAATTGACCCACATGCTATCCGGAGAGGTAGACAAGCCTAAATTGTTCTTATTATTCTTGACGTGGCCTCTTGCTCGTTGCAGGAGGACCCCGGAGTAGTTCAGACCTATTTTGTGTTTAAAGATGGTGTGTAGTAAGGAGGGTGTTGCTAGAGGGGAAACCTTGCAAAACCAGAGAGGACAGCAAAAAAAAAAAAAAAAAAAGTTTTTTAACACAACCAAATATTTGCTTTGCCTTCCCTGCTGCAGGTTGCTACAAAATCACCACGGTTTTCAGTCACGCCCAGACAGTTGTGTTGTGCGTCGGCTGCTCGACTGTGCTGTGCCAGCCCACTGGTGGAAAGGCGAGGTTGACAGAAGGTAAGCGGGAATCCCCCCCCCTCTCGTGTCCTTCGGTGTCAGATATAACAGGAAACGCACACACACATACACACAATTGAAGCCAGCCTCCGAGATGGGTTTGTTGTGGGGACCTGTTAAGTTTTTTTTTAAGAGTGTCGTCTTTCAATCTTTAGGTGTAGAGTTCTGGGCTCGCAATCAGGAGGCTGTGAGTTCAATCCTAGGTATAGAGGCAGATATTTCTCTCGCTGGGCACACTGAGAATATATATCTGCTGAGCAAAACTCCGCTCTGGGGACAGGAAGGGCATCCGGCCATGAAAACACTGCTAGCTCCATTCAGTCGCCCGCAAGAAGGGATTATGGGGTTGTTAAAAAGATAATGATCTTTCAATCTCGGTGGCGCGGTGGTTAAGAGTCCCAGTACTGCAGGCTACTTCTGCTTTTTGCCTGCAGTTGGGCAGTTCAAATCCCACCAGGCTCAAATTTGATTCAACCTTCCTGCCTTCCGAGGTGGGTCAAACGAGGACCCAGATTGTTGGGGGCAAGAGGCTCTCTCTGTAAACCGCTTAGAGAGGGCTGTAAAGCGGTATATAAGTATTTTAAGTGATATTGCTATTTAGGGATGGAGGAGAAGAGGAACGGCAGTGTATATTAACAACATTAAATGCAGAGATGTTTGAAAGCTTTAAGTTTTGTCCCACTGTGAATCTGACTCAGCAGGCTGTTTTTATGGATGAGGTCATATGGGATAGATCAAAAATGGCTGCCCCCCCACCCCCCAAGAAAAACAAACCAAGATAATACTGGTTAAATGCAGCCAGCTTCCTGATCAATAATAGCTCACTTTTTGCATTTATTTTTTTTCTTGCAGGGTGCTCTTTCCGGCGAAAGCAACATTAAACAGTGGACACTTGGCACGGGATGGGTTTGGGAACTACGGGAACAGTTGCCGGTTGCGACCCTGAGTTTCTCTGGGGCACCGATGGAAGTAATAGAGTTATTTTTGAGGGCGTTTGAGTTGCTGCCAACGGTGGCTATTGGATAAGGGAGGACAATCCTTCCCTCGTGACTCTGGCACTGTCCTTGTAACCTTACCCATTTCATTCAATAAACTTTGGATATAAAGACAAATTTTTTGTGGGTCAAGTGTTGTTTGCGCCTGCCACAGGTTGTTCTGAATTCAGCTCCCTGCGGGATTCGATTTGGCCCTTTGGGAATCTGGTTTAAAAGGGGAGGTTTTAACAGCTCGCGGGATAGATGTTGCATACACCACGGAGTGAATTCAAGGAGGAAGCCCGGCGAGTGGCGTGGACTTCCCCTTTAAGGACGACACTGGGTCACACACACAACAAAAAGTCCACGAGTTTTTTTTTTTTTTTTACTCTTGCCCACGTTCTTCTAGAAGTCATCTTCGCACGCTCCAGAGCCAGGCCTGAGTCCTGTTCCTTAGGCTGGAAGGATGGTGCTGGGCACTCGGCGGAGGATAGAGGTAGCCTAGATAGAAAAGGGTGGGTGGGTGGGTGAGAGGGCTTGAGAAACGACCCCTTCCCCCAAAAAAACCCCACCCCCTATTCTTCCTCTTCTGCATAAAGGGAACTGGCAAGCACTCTACATGCCTCCCCTCCGCTGTTTAAAAAACTTCGTAAAAGTTTTAGAAAGGCTGAAAACTCAAACATTGAGGATCCCGGCTGCCTTGCCTGGCTTTCAAAAATTCCCAAAAGGTGAACTGGGATGATTATTCTTGACCCCCCCTTTCCTCCCCCCACCCCAAAAGACTGGTTGTGGAAACTCACCATCCTGGGTTGAGGCTGACGGGATGTAGACAACTGGGACTGTCTGAACTCTGTTCAGGAAGGCATTGTAAACTGCGGGGAGAAGAGGAGGAGAATGCTGGTTGGTTCCAGGCTTGACTTACAACCGTTTGTTGTAAGGGTCACGTGATCTCCTTTTTTGGTGACCTTCCGCCAAGCAAAGCAGAGGACTCGCTTAACGACCGTCTGTGACCCAACGGAACAACTTGCAGGGCTTCACCGAACAACCGTGGCCCAAGGAAGGTCGCAAAAGAACAAAACTGACTTTTAACAAATGTCTCACTTGGGCAACGTGAATTCTGGGTTTTGAGAACTGCCAAATTAGTGCCAACACGGCAGGTTTTAAAAGAAAAGAACGGATTGTCTGAAACTTTAGGGTTTCCTGCTTGCGCAGTGGGTTGGACTAGAAGGCCTCCCGGGGTCCCTTCCGGCTCTGCAATTCTTCAAAACGGGGGTAGACTTTGAATCGAGTGGCTTAGGGGGAACTTTGAGAGTTTGTGTTTTTTATTAGGGCTCAAATGTGCTGGGACTTACTGAGAAAGATGACCATGGTGGACGCCAGGACGGCGAAGATGGTGAAGAGGAGGACCTGGTAGGACCCCACCAGCTGCCGGACGAGGCTGGCCTCGGCGCACAGATCTAGGCATGTGGACAAAGGCGGTTGGGTGGCGTTCTAGGCCCCCCACCCCCCCAAGAATCAAGCCAGGCACACACACCCCTTTAACCATGTTCTCCTCCGAGCTCACCAAAGCTGGGATGTTGCTCCTGCTCCGGCCGCACCAGGACGGCGGCCCTCTGGCCGGTGAGGCCGCAGGAGACGTTGACGAAGACGGGTGCTGCCCTCCGGTGGAGGGAGGTGAGGTTGACCACGCGGATGGGGAAGAGGACAAGTCCAGGCATGTCCGGGAGGAGGAGGGGGGGATCCACTTGTACCACCGGAGAACTGGGATGGGCCTTGGCAGGGCGGGAGAAAAACATTGGGGATGGCGGGGGGGAAAGTTCCAGAAAATAACAGCCTTTAAAGAGGAGAAGTCCACCAAAAATGGGTGCCCACCAGGAGCTAAGTTCTAAACCAGGGGAGAATTCTTGAGAGTTGGAAGTCCACAAGTCTTAAAAGCTGCCACGTTTGAGGACCCCTGTTCTAAACCTTCAGGTCTTATCCTTCGTGGACCTCAGAAGGTGACAAATTTTAGCGCAGGGTTTCCTCAACCTTATCTACTTTTAAGAAGAGCGGGCTTCGGCTCCCAGAATCCCCCAGGGCAGCAAATCTGGAGATACCTTATGATTCTTGACCAATGTATCTTGTCTTTTATGTACACTGAGAGCATATGCACCAAAGACAAATTCCTCGTCTGTCCCATCACCCTTGGCCAATAAAGAATTCTATTCTATTCTAAGATTCCCGCGTCTCAGTTTGCGTCGGGACCTCCCCTCTACCTGGTCGCACCTTTGGACCTACAGACTCACACCTGTCTCATGTGCTCCTGGTCTATCTGGATCCTGGAGGTGCAGATCCATCTGGAACCCCCCCCCCCCGAAGGACCATCGGAGGCTCTTCCGCTGAGACCCATCCCCATCCTCAAGAGGGGACATCCATTGGGGGGAATCACTTGTCAACTGACCTCGATGGCTTCCGTCACTCTCCTGGCCCCCAACACCAAGATTTCACTGGTCATCTGCGAGCTGCTCAGGACAATTTCGCTCTGGTTGAGGAAGAAGGCGGGGAAGAAGGGAACCGTGACCCGCTGGGTTTCCCGCGTTTGCTCGCTGCGGAGAGCGGCGGACACGTCCACGAAGCCCTCGGTTGTGCTGAGGGCCAGCAGATCCTCCTCAGGGTGGGCTTTCACGGTTACCAAGCAAGCGTAGAGCCCTTGAGGGGAGCCAGAAAGAAAGAAAGAGACTCTTTAAAACCTGCCTTCGGAGCGCCTGGATTCCAGGTGCAATTCGGAAAGAAAGCCACTCGGGAATGGGAGTTTAACAGGTGTGCGCCTCTGAATTAGGAAGTGGGCAGCTGAGGGCCAAAATTTAAAACTTTCGTAAGCTCCAAAAAGACAAATTACGACTTTCTTAAGCTTGAGAAAGGAAAGGAAGTTACCCTACAATATAGGAGAAATGGTTCTCGTGCTTTACAAGGCATTTAACTATTCTCTGAAAAAGATGGAGGCCCACCTATGACTTCAAAAGCTCCCCTCCCTGTCCCTGGTTACTGGAGCTGAAGTTGGCCAGGTGTGGAAGCTCCCAACTCCCCACCTGGGAAGCAAAGATGCCACCGGTTGTCTTTCGGCCCACCTTTATCTGGGTAAAAGGCCGGCCGGATGTGAAATATTTTGCTGGCTGGAATATCCAGGATGCTGGGGTTGAAATTCAGTTGGCAAATCAGCTGGGATTCTGGAGAAAGGTCCGTAATGGCCCGAATTTGCTCAGAACTACAAGGACCTAAAACAAGACACAGTTTATATTCAGAGTGTGCAATTTGGGATCTATCTATCTATCTCTCATCCATGAAACTATCAATCAATCCATCCATCCATCTATCATCCATGAATCAATCAATCAATCAATCTATATCCATGAATCAATCTATCATCGATGAATCTATCTATCTATCTATCTATCTATCTATCCATCCATCATCCATGAATCAATCTATCCATCATCCATGAATCAATCAATCTATCTCTCATCCATGAATCAATCTATCCATCATCCATGAATCAATCAATCTATCTATCTCTCATCCATGAATCAATCTATCCATCATCCATGAATCAATCAATCTATCTATCTCTCATCCATGAATCAATCTATGTATCCATCCATCATCCATGAATCAACCAATGAATCTATCATTGATGAATCTATCCATCATCCATGAATCTCTCAATCTCTCATCCATGAATCCATCATCCATGAATCAATCAATCTATCCATCCATCATCCATGAATCAATCTATCATCCATGAATCAATCAATCAATCATCAATGAATCTATCCATCATCCATGAATCAATCAATCTATCTCTCATCCATGAATCAATCTATGCATCCATCCATCATCCATGAATCTATCAATCAATCAATCTATCATCCATGAATCCATCCATGAATCCATCATCCATGAATCTATCAATCAATCAATCTATCATCCATGAATCCATCCATGAATCCATCATCCATGAATCAATCTATCTATCTATCTATATCATCTCTCTCTCTCTCTCTGCCAATTCATCATCATTGCAATCGATCAATCAGAATAGAGTTAGAAGGGACCTTGGAGGTTTTCTAGTCCAGCCCCCTGCTTAAGCAGGAGACCCTGCCTATACCATTTTAGACAAGTGGCTTCCCAGTCTATTCTTAACACACACACACCCCTGATGGAGCAGCCACAACTTCTGGTGGCAAGTCGTTCCACCGATTTCATTGTTCCCGCTGTGTCAGGAAACTTCTCCTTAACAGTATTTTCCTTCGGCCCAAAGAATTTATAAAATTAGAAACGCAGACACAAGAGGAATCCCCAATTTCTTCATGTTTGGTTTGGGTCTTTCCAGGAGTGTGTCTTTGTTGGGGATGAAAGTGGGGAGGGGAATTCTTTGCTCTTGAAAGAAATATTTCTGTGTGCCCCTCTAACATGGCTATGCAAAACCAGGAGAATCAAAGCCCCTTTAAGTATATTTTATAATCTCTTTAAAGAGAAACAGGATGGCTCGTCCCGCCCTGAGGACACAGTCGGACTGGGCTCGGTTTTTTTTTTTTTCCCTTTCAGGGGTCACCCCTAGCCACTCCATCTCCTCCACTATCACATTTCGCTTTGTCTTCTACCCTGAAGAGTGGTCGGGCCGCTTGTGGAGATGAAAACCCGGAATTCGGAGGCGTTGGCGGCGTTGGTGAGGAAGTTTTTGGGCCCGAGCTGAAGGCTGAGTCTCAACGGGCTGTGAACGACGACCTGGGAAAGGCAGATGAGAGAAGGCTGTGAAGAAATGTTAAAAAATAATAATAATAATAATAAACTTGTTCTCCAGAAGCTGTTTCCGAACTCGGAAACAAAATGAGATCGCATTAAAATGACGTCGCAAACACACAGACGACACTTCTACCTCTCGGTACGTTTTGACGATTCCTGGGATTTCGTGGAAGACGGTGGCTTTTCCCGGGTGCTTCGCGAACGTCGCTCCACTCACTACGTCCATCTCAAGCACGTCGCTGGGGCTGATCTGCCAGGTGCCAGGCTCTCCTAAAAAGAGAAGAGAAGGCTTTCTTTCTTTCTTTCTTTTTCTTTCTTTCCTCCCTCCCTTCCCTTTGATCCATCTATTTATCTACCTTCCTTCCTTCCTTCCTTCCTTCCTTCCCTTCAATCCATCTATTTATCTACTCGTCTTCCTTTCTTCCTTCCCTTCAAACCATCTACTCTCCTGCCTTCCTTCCTGAACTAGCAGAGTGTTTTAATGGCCGGATACCCTTCCTGTTGCCAGAGCGGAGTTTTGTTCAGCAGATATATTCTCAACGTGCCCAGAGAGAAAAATATCAACCTCTACCTAGGATCGAACTCACAGCCTCCTGATGGTGAGGCCAGAGCTCCACCTCTAGGCCACTGCACCACTCCAAGGACTGCCTCTGCAGTGTAACTGGGAGTAGGGAGGCAGAGGGTCTGCCCTTGGCAGGTGAGAAGAATCCTCGCAGACGTCCACTTCTCTCCCCCACAAAAGGCAACACAACCCACCCCCCTCCCGGAGAGACCCCCCCGGCTGTTTCACTGACCTTCCTGGTTAACCAGGGGTGTGCTGAAGCAGACCACGTCTCCCACGGCCAGGGGGGCGGAGAGATGGGGCCCGATGGCGTGTTCCACGGGGACAGAAATGTAGTCGGCCATGCCCGGGTGTCTCTCGTCCCAAACTCCCACCAGGGTCACGCCTCGGTTCACGGCTTGAGCTGTGTAGGTGTAATTCTGGTTGCTGGGCCGGATCAGCAAGAGGTCATCCCTAAAAATGAAGCAGGTGGTGAGACACGAACCACGGGTAGGTAATCCTCGGCTTACGACCCGCAAGGGAGCCCAACATTTCCGTGACATACCTTGAGTGAATTTTGACCCGTCTTACAAACTTTCTTTCCCCAGTGGTGCATTGTTAAGTCAGTCATATGGTTGTTAAGTGAATCTGCCTTCCCCATTGTCAGAAAGAGGATCGGGATGCTGCGATCGTCATAAATACGAGCCCATCACCCAGCATCCGAATTTTGCTTATGTGACCACGGGGATGGAGCAGCGGTCGTTAAGTGTGAAAAACGGTTCTAAGCCAATTTTTTTTTTGGGTGCCGTTTAACTTCAGTCACTAAACCAACTGTCGCAAATCGACTCAACACCCCTCTCCAGCTGCTTTCCAGAGGTGTCCATAAAGCATCCCCTTGAACCCACCTCTCCCACGGTGGGGACGGGGGGACAGACACATACCTGTTCAAGGCCAGGTGCAGCTGGTTGTTCTGTGCGTGAAACCTGACCCCGGCGCTGTCGAAGAACCGAACGGTGAGAGTCAGAGCCATGCCCAAGGGAAACGCCAGCAGAGGCGCCCGGGTGGCCGTGTAGAGTTTTGGGGTGCTGCTGAACTGCAGGTAAGAGACTGGGGCCACCTGGGTAGAAAATGGGGTATATTCTCAACTCCAAGTGGGGTTGGAGAGGTTCCCCCGTGGGACGAGGCAGGCCTCTTCCGTAGGCACCCAACCTCCACCCCTTACCCGCACACCCGTGATGACCGTCTGGTTGACGCCGAAGAGCTCCAGAGAGGTCACCTCCAGGACCGCCGTCCCCGTGACGGCTCCGGCCTTCAGGAGGCCGTGCCCGTCCTCTTCGATGACCGAGGAATTCGGGAAGCACTGCAGGATCTGGGTGCTGACGAAGGCGGCCCCGTCCCTAAAGACAGGAAGGGAGAGAGAAGTAACCGTAACAGAGCTGGAAGGGACCTTGGAGGTCATCTAGTCCAACCCCCTGCTCACTCTATACTAGGGTACACAGCTCCCGTTTGGGTAAGGAAGGGAGGAAGTTGTGGGGGCTCTAACGCTGGAGTTTTTCAACACGAGGTTGGACAACCGTTTGGCTGGAATAATGATGGTAATGAGGGTAATGATGATTTAAAGCTGACCGGCCACTGTAAGGCTGTGGACCAGGATGAGTCAGCAGGGTTACTGCCACTTTAAGAAACTGTCTATATAAGGGAGGCCATGAGAGGGCGTCTCTCTCTCTCTCTCTCTCTCTCTCCTCGTGTATCACTCTCCTCGTGGTGTTCCATCTGCATTGTAGTTCTCCGTGTAGAGGTGAAGATTGATTGCTTGCCTGGTATGTGCCTACCACGTGGATGTCTGTATATAAAAGTCTCGTATATAAACCACTGTTTGTAAAGACAAAACCTGTGTGTCCTGTTTTTTGCTCCTGGGTGGTATCAAAATAATAGTCACTCTGTAAACACTCTGACACAGGGGCTCTCCAACGGTCTGAGAACCGTCCCTGGTACCTGTTTGTAAGTAACTTGAGCTGCGAATTCATGGACATCAGGATCTGCTCCACGGGACACTCCGGAGAGAAGAGCTGAAGTTTGTCGAAGACCTGTAAGGGGGGAGAGAGAGAGATAGATAAAGGAACTTCCACTCTGGAGGGGACCGTGCCTCCAATTTCAACATTCAAGGCTGCAGGTTTTCAAGAAAAGGTTTCCTCGGGATGGTATCAGGACTCCTGCCATGGGCAGAGGGTTGGACTAGATGACTTCCAAGGTCCCTTCCAGCCCTGGGATTCCTTGGGGAACAGCCAAGGCTGAGGAAGGAAGACCAAGCTGCAGCCTAGGGTGGGGGGCAGGGGTTGGAGTAGATGACCTTGCAAGGTCTCTTCCAGCTGTAGGATCCTGTTGTGGCCCGCCAGCTTCCAGTGGAGCTGGCGGCAGACTCGGGCAATGAAGAGGTTGGGGAGGAACGTGGGCCAGTTCTGGAATCTGGGGAAGGCTCTGATGGATGCTCTGCATGGGACGCAGAGATGGAGGTGGGGCCATCCGACATTTCCCAGCCACTGGAGAGGCAGCTGCCTTTGGAGGCTGAGATGAGCGAGGAGGAGGAAGAACAGCTGGGGCCGGTTCCAGATGCACGTATGAACAGAGCAGTTAGGAGAGGGGAGCGACGGAGGACAAGGAGTCGACTCAGAAAGCAAAGCACACGTGGGCGCTGAATGGCCCCTCCCTGGCTGGGTAATAAATAGAAGGAAAGGGGAGTGGCTGTCGTAGGAGACAACCGTTCGTATTTCTGAAGATTTTGCTTCATTGCGTTTTGTGCTTGTTAGGAAATGATTATTACTTAACTTGTTGGGTTGGCAATATATAAACCCTCAATATAGCTTTAAGACTGCTTTTTTGCATCATACTGTGTCCTGATTGGTTAGCTCTGTAGCTAACCTTCTCCTTAAGAGGGAGCTAGAAACATGGTTTGTTTCTCTTTGCTGTTCTTGCTCTCTGATATCTCTGTATGCTACTGTTTGCAAATCCAGAAGAACTGTTTATTGTGAATAACTATGACGACTGGTAAGAAGACTTTGTTATTGGATTATCCCTGGACTGTCGTTTTGCTATCTCCTGCTTTATATGTGTATGACCAGGACTGTTTATTGGACTGTGCCTTACTATTTCCTGAAAGTAAACACAACTCAGTGTATCTGTGTGTCGGCTGTGTTTAATCGTAACTACTCTCAATCGCTTTCATGTGCACACCCTTGCTACTCAAGGGTTACTCTGCGAATTCCTTAACAGTGCCACAAAGACTGCCGTGCCAGAACTCAATTTGAAATCTTTTGGCTGGGAGCTTGCAATTATCGCAAGGAACTGATAAGGTCTGTTGCTGCAGTTAACTCCTTGAAGGACTCTTGCCTGGACTTTTCGGTAGGTGAGTGCCATTAATTCACAAGAGGTAAATAAAGTGGGGTTTTTTCGTGACCAGGAGTCTTGTTTCTTGCTTCTGCTAAGGGCTGGGTCAGAACAGTTCCTTCGGGAACAGCCAAGGCTGAGGAAGGCAGACCAAGCTCAAGTGAAGAAATGCCGGTCAGCCGTTCTCACGATTCCTTACCAGGATCTGCACCTCATCCAAGAGTTCGGTGACGTTTCCTTCGAACTGTCCGGCTTTGGCGTCCGAAGTCTGCACCGCCACCCTGATGCTGGTCCTGCCTGCGGCTCTGGTCTGGACCACCATGGCAAAATTGCTCTCCGGAGGAAGGGCCAAGGAAATCTGGTGGGAAAAGTCCCTCGAGGGTGAGGAGGTGGGCGGTAAATTGCAGGGAGTAGTCCTCGACTTACGACCGCAATTTCTGTTGCTACGGGTGACGTTTCTTGAGACGGGGATTTTGCCCCGTCTTACAACAGCGGTTAAGTGATTCGCACCCCCCCCTGGGGACGCTACGACTGTCGTATGTACGACTCCGTGGCCAAGCGTCTCAATTTGGATCGCGTGACTGCGGGGTATGCTGCAACGGTCACAAGTGCGAAAAACAGTCACGTCTCACATTTTTTTCATTGCCGTTGTAACATGGGAACGGTCACTAAACAATAACGTTATGTCAGGGATTGACAGTGTCGTCGTGCGTGGAATAAATCTATTTAAATTTCAATAAATATCAATATATTTATATTCTGAACCCCTAGAATTCCCCAGCTAGCTGAAGTCCGCTCATCTTAAAGATACCCAGGTTGAGAAACACTGCACGAGAGGGGGGTTTTTTGGGGGGTGGGTGGGGGGTTAACTAAGATCAGAGAGTTTGAAAGGAGGGGAGGGGGTCTTTCCCACCTCCGAGTGTCTGGGAAGAAGATCCAGGATGTCTCGTTTGCTCACTGCCCAGTGGAAGGTGAGGGGGGGACGAGAGTTCCCGAAGGAGAAGGGAGTCAGGGTGCTGGTCAGCCCCACAACGTACACAGGCATCTGGAAAGAAGCGAGAACAGAATAACCGAGTCGAGAGGGAACTTGGAGGTCTTCTAGTCCAACCAACCCAAAGTGGGGGGGTGGGAAGAGGAGACATCTTCCATTAGTGACCCGCAGATTTTCACAGACGGGGCCTGAGGCTTGCTGAACCCACCTGGGTGCCGGTGACGAGTCGAGTGGCCGGGGCGTGGATTCGAATCATCCGCAGCTCAACCACTTCCAGCTCGACCTGATCCTGGGGGGGGAGGAAGATGGTTTTGAGTCCCTTCCTCTAAAGACGACTGGCGGAGGTCAGTCCCTCCTCCAGCCTCCGTCCATAGCTAGTCCTTGATTTACGACCGCAGGGGGCAGCCCCTGAGATATTGGAAGACTGCTATCATGTCTCCCCTAGTCCGTCTTTTCATCAAACTAGAGATACCCGGGTCCTGCAACAGTTCTTCATATGTTTTAGCCTCCAGTCCCCTAATCCTCTTTGTTGCTCTTCTCTGCACTCTTTCTAGAGTCTCCACATCTTTTTTACATCGTGGCAACCAAAACTGAATGCAAATATTCCAATGGCCGGAAGGGAGAGGCACGGAAGGGATAAAATCAAGGGGTCCCAGGTGAAGGAAGTGTCAGCACTTCAAGCTGCATTTACTCTAGTGCTGACATAAGAAGAAGAAGCGGAGGCGTCTGGAAAGGGACGTTTGACTTTTCACCTACTTATTTTCCCTGGAGATAATATCCCCTAGGAGATGGGATGGAAGGGGGAAAATTCCTTTGAGCTGGAGCAGTAGATAAGGGGTAGAGTGACTTGGAAGATGGCCAATGAGTGCAGGGGAGTGGGGAACGGAAAGGGAGGGTTTTGGGTCTGGAAGTCAGTGTTGGCTGCAATGGAGTCGGATTCAGAATGTCGTGCTTAATAAATGGGAGTTTTCTTCAAAGACTTCGTTTGAAATGCAATTTATTTGAGACGACCTCGAAACCTGACAGGAAGCATTTACTGGAAACGTACCTGGGAGAAGACAATGACTTTTCCCGTGTCTTCGTTGACAGCCCGAATGGTGCCCAGGATAAAGGCAGTGCCCACTGCCTTGGCGGTAATCTGTCCCAGCCCGTTCACCTCGGCCACGGTTCGGTTGCTGATCGAAAAGTGGATCAGGGATTGAGGCTGGGGTCCCCCTTCCGACATCACCTGCGGTTGGAGGCAAAACATATCGGGGGTCAGGAAGACCGTTGCACAGGGAGTCTGCTTTAAACACCTCCCAAAACTCAACCCTATTTTTCCACTCCAGTGAGCTGACTTCATCTGGGGGTGACAACACACCTTCGAAGAGAGGCCGCGACCCATAAACCAGTATTGTCTGCTTGGGATCCTGGACTTACCTGCACCATGTTGTGGGGGATGAGGGTCGTTTTTTCGGGGAACAGCCTGAAAGGAGGGAAGATCTGGCAAAACACAAAACAGCATCAAGTTAGTCTTGGGAGAGGGAAAGAAATAAAAAGATAAATGTTGGGTGTTTGTAGCTTTTCACTTAAGGGCCAAATTTATATATTTATTTTAAATTGTTTTTAAATTTTGTGAGTATATGTTTGTTTTAATATGGCTGTACACTGCCGAGTCCTTCGGGAGAAGGGCGGTATAGAAGTTTAAACAATAAAATAAATAAATAAATAAATAAATAAATAAATAAATAAATAAATAAGCATGTGGCAACATCTGACTTTTACCCAACGGACCAAGGAACAAGCTACAATAATTTGTGGTTCTCCATTTAAAAAAAAAAAATACAAATCTTTTAATTTTACAACCCTCTTCACTGAGGAAGATTTTGAACCTGCAAACCTTTTTTTAATTTGTAAATCTTTAAATGTATAAAGGTTTTCAGTTGCAAATCTTTTTTGATTCGCAAATCTTTAAATTGATATAAAAAAAGAATTAACTGGCAAACCTTTCAAATTTATAAAGATTTTCATTTGTTTTAATTTGCAGGTCTTTAAATTTATAATGATTTTCATCTGCTTTAATTTGCAAATCTTTAAATTTATAACGATCTTCATTTGCAAATCTTCTAATTTGACACATCTTTTAATTTACAAAGCTGTTAATGGCTCAATTTCCAGGGAAGACGAGCAGTTCAAAACTGTGAAAAATCAATCAATCAAAAGTCTGTCACTGATTTTGTAGATGCTGGCAAAATCTCTTCCAAGCGGTTTCTAACAGGGCTTAAATTTGAGGGTTAGGCTTGGTGTTGTTACCTCCACTTTCCGTGGTGGGGACATGAATTTGACTCCCATTTTGTCCCAAGCTGTGGCCACTAATGTCGTCTGGCCAACTGCCACGGCTCGGAGCATGTAGACTTCGGAATAATCGCCGAGTTCCTCCATTGGCCTGCGAGAACCAGAGGTGAAAGACTTATGTAACAAAGACAATTGGGAGGGACCTTGGAGGCCTTCTAGTCCAACCCTCCTCTGCTCAAGCGGGAGACTTTATACCAGTGGTGTCAAACTGGATTTCTTCGAGGGCCAGATCAGCATTGTAATTCTCCTCTGCGGACTGGCAGGGGGTGGGTGCTGTGGCAGGGGCAGTTGAAAATCTCCAGTGATGGAGCACCCACAATTTCTGGAGGCAACCCGTTCCTCTGATTAACCCTTTCTCAGCCGCAAGCAATGCCCCGGTCTGGAGGGATTTTTTCCCCCTTGTCCCCGGGGCCAGCTGGAGATGAGGGAGACCAGGCAGAAAGGTTCTGCAAGAGAGGAAGACTTACGTCAGGCTCACAATCGGAGAGGCAGCTTTCAGCTGGACGTGCATGTAGGCGAAGTATTTGGTGCGGAAAGCCGAACGGTGAGACCCCAAAACTCGCACCGAGACCAACACGGATTTGCCGATCTCAACCTGGGGGGAAGCAACAAAATGTTTCATTCTTTGCTGTTTACTGTTAAGACAGTCCTTGAGTTACGACCATCAATGGAGCCCTTCCCTTACGGTCGTAATGAACGAGTTCGATGTTACAATGCTTTTTGTTGTTGTTGTGGGAGTCGCTCTGGTCCACTTAGTGACCGTTCGAAGTTACGACGGCGCCAGGAAGAGCGACCGAGGAACGTTTTTCACACTTAATGACCGTGGCAGCATCCCCGCAAATTACGTGATTTACATTCGGATGCTTGGCAACTGGCTCGTATTTATGACGATCACAGTCTTCAGGGGTCCTTTTGCGACCTTCTGACGAGCCAAGTTCAAGGGGGGGGGAGAAGCCAGATTCACTTAACAACCGTGTGACTAATTCTAACAACGGCGGGGATTCATGAAAGAGTTGTAAAATGGGATAAAATCCGCTGAAATATTTTTTTTCTACTTAACTACATAAATGTCAGGCTTAGCTGTGGTCGTAAGTTGAGGGTTACCTGTAAACAGAAGGTGGTGGATATAAAACACGAAAGGATCCGTCAGAAGTCGAGGACTACATGTCAAAGGTCAGCGTAATTAAGAAGGATCTGACCTCAGTGGGGGTCATTGGGGACACAAGCTTGGATTTTCTTTAGGGAGGAAAGGACTTTAGGTAGAACGAATCGTGGTTAAAGGATGGTCAGACATGGTTATCCGACGTCCTTCTCACCTTGTCAATCAGATCCACCTCCAATTCGTACATATTTGATACTCGCAGGTAAGCCGTAGCCGGTCCTAAGAATGTGAGGCAGAGATCGTAGACCTCCAGGGCCAAAGAACCGGGCAGGACAGGAATCACCTGGAAAAAACCACAATAAACCCAAACTGGGAAGGTAAAGTCAGAGCTGTATGTTCGTAGTTGTGTTTTAATCCAGTTGTAATCCCGTGGAAAATCTAATAGAAGAACATTGTCTGAAGTTCCAATGTGTCCCACAGAACAACATCTGAAGTTTCAACGTGTGCTACAGAACATCTGAAGTTTCAATGTATCCTACACAACATGGTCTGAACTTCCCACATGTCCTACAGAACATCTGAACTTCCAACGTGTCCTACAGAACATCTGAACTTCCAACATGTGTTACAGAACATCTGAACTTCCAACATGTCCTACAGAACATCTGAACTTCCAATGTGTCCTACAGAACATCTGAACTTCCAACATGTTACAGAACATCTGAACTTCCAACGTGTCCTACAGAACATCTGAACTTCCAACATGTGTTACAGAACATCTGAACTTCCAATGTGTGTTACAGAACATCTTTTGAACTTGTAACAACCAACTGAAGTGACAACTGCCTAAGCTTCCTGAGATTCAAGATGGTTGTGAGGGTCGTATGAAATTAAGGAGACAGGGCTATCTAACATGCCGGTCCCTCTCTTCCCCACAGAAGGATCTCCAAGACCACGCGCCACCCGGGCACTCACTTGGATGGCGCTCTCTGTTTCCAGGTAGGTGATGTTTGCCATGTCCTGTGTGCTGCTGTTGATGAGGAAGTATCCGGAGCCTTCCACCAGGGCAAAGACCTCCTAGGGGGACACAAGCACCAGAAATGTTGTAAAGGCTTCTGAAACTCAAATAAAGCGCCATTTGGGCGTCCCAGAGGCTGACTGAAGCCATCCTCGGTCCTACCTTGACATCGGGATGGTTGTACATGGTGACGTTATCGGGGACCACCGTCACATCCTCAACCAACAAGAGTTCCACAGCTGCAGAAGCGGGAGAGTTAGAGACCTCCTAAATGCACAACAAAATCAACAGCGAGTGTCTAGGCAGAAGGTTCTGCCCATACAGAGGCTATTTGTTCCTTCTACACCAACAAGGTTGATTCTTTTGATTTTAAATCTCTGGGACCCCATCAGTTCCTTCAACATCTCCTTTCCTTCAAAAGGAATACGTCTTCAGGAGGTTCGGTTTGGATGGCGACCATCCACTGAGAAGTTATGGAAGCTAGGGTTGAAATGGACCCTGTTGGTGGAAAGGATTCAAACTGAGGAGCTCATTTGGAGAGGGAGAACCCACTGTTGTGGCCCGCTGGCAGCCAGCGAAGTCAGACAGTGAGGAGGTTGGGGAGGAACTTGGGCCAGTCCTGGGGGTGGAGAAAGCTCGGACAAGGGCTCTGCGTCGGAGGCAGAGAGGGAGATAGACAGCAGTGAGGCAGAGGAACAGCTGGAGCCCGTTCCCAGTGTGAGCTGCCAGAAGACAAGAACAACTAAGAAAGCAGGGTCGACTTGGGAGTAAAGCTACACCTTGGAGATGATTGGCCCCTCCCATAGGAAACCAAAGAGGAGTGAACGGGGAGGGGGCTTTTGCAGGAAACCGTTCGTTCGTTCGTTTCAAGAGTGGAAAGTTCTGTACGAGACTCTGTGCCAAGTTTTGCCTTACTCTGCGTTTGGGAAAGAAGTTACGTGGCAGCTTGCCAAGCGAGATAAGGTCTGTGTTGATAAATATTTCCTTTGAAAAACTGTTTGGACAGGCCTTGTGTAAATAAAAGAGGTTTTGCTGGGACCAATTCCTGCTTCCTGCTTTTTAAGGGAGCCTACGTCACAACACATATCAACCTCGTGGTTGCCCAACTGCCCCTTATTTTCCATCTTGCCTTCTGGGATGATTGACACACAACAGGTCCTGATCTTCTTCCGTGTAAATCCTCTTTAGATATTTCAGAGAGGTCGATCGCATCCCGGTTGGGTCTTCCCTTCTCCAAACTTAAAAATGTCCCCCCCAGCTTGTACCCAAACTTCCCCTCGCACTCACTTTCGGGCTGCCTCTCTCGGAATATTTCACAAAGCTGACCGCAATCAGGACTGTCCCTTTGATCTGATGGACCTCTAACAGCTGGTGTCCTGAGAGGGGGGGGGGAGAAAAGAGAGACGTCAGAAGAAACCTTCGCGAATGCTATCTGGAGAAGACACGGGTCCTCTTAGAGAAAATGGCTGAGGGACATTTTTTTTTTTTTAAACTGGAAGAGAGAATGGTGAGACGCACCGTGGAGTCTCGTCTGTCCGGTCCCATCATCCTTCTCCACCATCTGCATGGATCTTGGGTGAGTGAAGCGAGCCAGGCTTTCGTTGGCCGAGGTCCACTCCAGGATCAGGGAAGAAAAGTTGTCAAATTTCCTCCGGTGTTGGTCAAACAAAGCTAGCTCCAGAATGGTGTTCCTCAGACTGGACACGGGAACCTGAAAGCATCCAAAAAAAAATCATTTTAGAGGCACATGGAGAAGGGTATGAGTTCAGCTGCCTGCAATTACTGCGAGTTCAATTCTCACCAGGCTCAAGGTCGACTCAGCCTTCCATCCTTTCTAAGGTGGGTAAAATGAGTTCCCGGTTTGTGGGGGCAATAAGCTGACTTTGTATAAAAATATACAAAAGTATGAAGGCTATTGCTTAACGCCTTGTAAGCCGCCCTGAGTCTCCGGAGAAGGGCGGCATATAAAAATAAATGAAAATAAAAAAATAAAAATGAGTTGTGGGGTCCTTTTGGTGCTCTCTGCTTACCAAACCAGCTAATTGTTAATTTTGCAAAGGAAAGGAAAGGCATCTTGGAATGTCTTAACTACTAGAGGATTGCAAGGAAAAGTTTCAGAACTGATTCATCCAGATGGATAACCGATTTTTTTTTTTTTAAACCCAAATTCCATCAACTGAAAAGTTGCTATGAATGAACGCAAACTTTGGACAGCGATATTTAGCCAGGCCGAGGTCGGCATTTCAGACTGGTGGATCAGGGTATTTTGATTTTTGGCGGGGCTAAAGAATTCAGCCAGCGACGTTCCACTCAGCCACTTCAACCGACCTTTGAGCCAAATCGCTAATGTTTCACTACATTAAGTTGATCTCTATGATTATAATTTTTCTCGGCCAATAAAACAATCTTGAAAAGAAAACTTCAGGAGGTTAGCAGCTCTTCCTTCAAAGGCCCAGTTCTTTCCCCCCCCCCCGAGAGGTCGCCTCCAAGCGGCATCTCCCACCCACACGTACCAGCTGCTTGTGGTGTTGAGGCAGGGGACACGGCGGTGCGCCGGCGGCCAACTTGTACACGGGCGTGACGGCCATGCTGGCTGGATGGGCACATAGGAAGTTGACTTGCACCGTCTCCACGGCGGGGCTGGGATTCAGAACTCCGGGGTGGTTGCCCACTTGGAAGGTGAAGACCTTTGGGGAAGAAAGCAAAGATGGGGGGATCGATGGCCTGAAGCTTTGCCACTGGTTGAGGGGATAGCCAGATTAAGATGGCGGCAGGGGGATTGCAGGGCACAGAGAGTTACACGCAGCCGAAAGGAGAAGAGATCAGAAGCAGCTCTCGAAGCGTTCTAGCGCTACACACCGTCTACGCTGGGGGTTTCTCAACCCAGGAAACATGAAGATGGAATCACAACAGAGCCGGAAGGGACCTTGGAGGTCTTCTAGTCCAACCCCTATACTTTTTCAGACAAGTGGCTGGTCCAATCCCTTCTTAAAAACCTGCAGTGATGGAGCATCCACAACTTCTGGAGGCAAGTTGTTCCACTGGTTAATTGTCCTCACTTTTAATACATTTCTCCTTAATTCCAGGTTGCTTCTCTCCTTAGTTAGTTTCCATCTGTTGCTTCTTGTCCTGCCTTCAGGGGCTTTGGAGAATAGCTTGACCCTCCCCTCTTCTCCTCAAATACTGCTATCGTGTCACCCCCTGGCCATACCCAATTCCTGCAACCGTTCTTTGTATGTTCAAGTCCCAGAATTCCCCAACCGTCCATGGTGATCGGTCAAGGAGGACTGAATGGAGCCCAAGAGCCAGGATTTGAATAGGGCTTCTGGGAACTGGGGTCCAATCTTTCTGCAGGGCGGGCTGTGGGATTCTGGGAGTCCACATACCTTAAAGCCTGCCAGCTGGAAAATTCTGGGAGTTGGAAGTCCACCCATCTCCCAAGCTTCCCACTTTGAGAAAGGCTGCTCTAAAACCTTGGCTATCAAGTCCATAACAGGGACGCCGTGGCTCAGTGGCTAAGACCACTGTAGATCGAAAAGGTCGGCAGTTCAGCGGTTCGAATCCCAAGTGCTGCGTAACGGGGTGAGCTCCCGTCACTGCCAACCTAGCAGTTCGAAAGCAGGTAAAAAAAAAAATGCCAGCAGAGAAATAGGGACCACCTTTGGTGGGAAGGGAACAGCGTTCCGTGCGCCTTTGGCATTGAGTCACGCCAGCCACATGACCACGGAGACGTCTTCGGACAGCGCTGGCTCTTCGGCTTTGAAACGGAGATGAGCACCGCCCCCTAGAATCAGGAACGACTAGCACGTATGTGCGAGGGGAACCTTTACCTTTACCTTATCAAGTCCATCTTCGGGTAGAAATCATCCACCCCCTTCCTTTTTTACCTGCTCCCCCAATTCCAGGCAGGTGACTCGGTAAATGTACTGGTTCTGCTTCCTCCGAGCTGGCAGCCGAACTTCCGCCACCTGGAATTTCTTCTTATCGTCCATTTTCAGCTCCAGGAAGAACCGGGACGGCTCTAACACCCAGGGCCCCGGACCCCCCTCAAAGACCATCTCCTTCATGGAATGCCAGGTGATCAGGGCCAACTGCACAGGGTTCACAGCCTGGAGAAAAACGGGGAAAGAAATGGCGGGAAGATGAGGACCCGGTTTGTGGGGGGCAATAAGCTGACTTTGTATAAAATATACAAAAGTATGAAGGCTATTGCTTAACGCGTTGTAAGCCGCCCTGAGTCTCCGGAGAAGGGCAGCATATAAAAATAAATAAAAATAAAAATAAAATAAAATAAATAAGATGTTTGGGTGGGGGGGACTTGAATGGACTTTCCAGTTTAGAACCGTTAGGTCAACCCCCAAGGCTGAAAAGTCCCTTTTGAGAGTGAGACAGGCGGCAGATAAAATTTAATCAATCCATCAATATATATATATATATATATATAAACAAAAAGAACAAATATAACTCCGAAGGGCCGAGGAACGGTTAGGAAAAAGAAGGAGCAGGGTTAAACCGGGAAGCCCTGGAAGGGAGATAGCTGGATGATGTGGCTAGGCTAGGAACTGGGAGACCGTGAGTTCTAGTCTTGCTTTAAACAGGAAGCCAGCTGGGTGACCCAGCCAATCTCTCTTGGCCCTAGAAAGCAGGCAATGGCAAACTGAAAAACCTCGCCAAGGAAACTGCAGGCGCTTGTCCAGGAGTCCAAAACTATCTCCCCCACCCAAAAAATATCTTAAAAACGTGGCAAAACAAAGACTTTGTTTCCAGAATTACTGATGGTTTCTTTCAAATTGGGGAGGGGAGTCAGTTTTCTGCAGCCAAAACCGACGTCCTTGATGGCTTGCCATCTTGACTGATTAATCAAGGACCACAAAAATGAGGAAATGGGGGGAAAACACACCCCGACGCACACACAAGAGCTCCCCGCCTTCAACCCAAGGCCAGGCCGAGGTCCCCTCCTCACCTTGAGGGGTTCGTAAGCTGCGAAAGTGGCGCTGGTTTCGAAATACTCCTCAAAGACGGTGACGCTGGCCGTCACTAGGGTGTGCCCCAGGGACTTCGCCGTGAGCTGGATGGTGGAGCAGAAGGTGGCGCCGAATTTCTGCTTCCCTGCAAAGCCAGATCGTGGCTGGTTCAGGTTCGAGCTTCGATGGGGGAGGCCGAGGACCATAATCCAACCCTTCCCAATCGCCTATAGTGGCCCTTAGCTATCGATCCCTCAGGCTAGAAAGTGGGAGACCGTGAATTCTAGTCCCGCCTTAGGCATGAAAGCTGGCTGGGTGACTTTGGGCCAATCACCAGGAGACGGTGAGTTCTAGTTCTGCCTTAGGCATGAAAGCCAGCTGGGTGACTTTGGGCCAATCACCAGGAGACAGTGAGTTCTAGTCCCGCCTTAGGCATGAAAGCTGGCTGAGTGACTTTAAGCCAATCACCAGGGGACGGTGAGTTCTAGTTCTGCCTTAGGCATGAAAGCCAGCTGGGTGACTTTGGGCCAATCACCAGGAGACGGTGAGTTCTAGTTCTTCCTTAGGCATGAAAGCTGGCTGGGTGACTTTGAGCCAATCACCAGGAAATGGTGAGTTCTAGTTCTGCCTTAGGCATGAAAGCTGGCTGGGTGACTTTGAGCCAATCACCAGGAGATGGTGAGTTCTAGTTCTGCCTTAGGCATGAAAGCTGGCTGGGTGACTTTGAGCCAATCACCAGGAAATGGTGAGTTCTAGTTCTGCCTTAGGCATGAAAGCTGGCTGGGTGACTTTGAGCCAATCACCAGGAGACGGTGAGTTCTAGTTCTTCCTTAGGCATGAAAGCTGGCTGGGTGACTTTGGGCCAATCACCAGGAAATGGTGAGTTCTAGTTCTGCCTTAGGCATGAAAGCTGGCTGGGTGACTTTGAGCCAATCACCAGGAGATGGTGAGTTCTAGTTCTGCCTTAGGCATGAAAGCCGGATGGGTGACTTTGGGCCAATCACCAGGAGACTGGGAGTTCTAGTCCCACCTCATCTGGGTGACTTTGAGCCATTTCCTCCCTCTCAACCCAACCCCCACCCCTCACAGGATTGTTGTTCTAATAGGGGAAAAAAACCAGAAGGGAGGAAGGAGTTATTAAGCATGTTTGCCAGCTTGAGTTATTTGTTTAAAAAATAATAATAAAAAGCGGGATCAAAGTAAACAACAAATAAACAGCTCTGTTCTTATGTTTTTTTTTTCCAGCAATTCTTTTCCACGAAATCCTGCACAATATTTCCTGGAAGAGTTTGATGGGAGGGAGGTGGCAGCATCGAAGAGAGACAGGTGCCTCCGTCCGAAGAACTGCCCGCAGGCCAAATCCTGGCCTAACCTGCCTCCCCAAAAGGCGGTCATGATTAAACCAGGAAAGCTGGTCTAATGTAAGTCTGGAGTTATTTACCTTCTTCGCTCAAGGCGAACACTCCTTGCTTGTCCATGCTGACATCCAAGGCCAGAAGAGAGCAGTCGGTGAAAGCCGTGGCCGTCCCCGCCTTCTTCTCAATGTGGTACATGGCGAGTTGCACCTCCAAGGTCTGGCCGATCTCGGCGTCGGCGTGGAAGGGCAGGAGCTCCATCTTGGACAGCTTCAGCACATACACCTGGGTGTGTCCAGACCAGTGGTGAAATTCAAATGTTTTTACTACCGGTTCTGTGGGCGTGGTGTGGCTTGGTGGGCGTGGCTCGGTGGGTGTAAAAAATCGGGGTCATATCATCGGGGTGGGTGGGCAGGGGGCACAACATTTGATGACACTTCGAAGTGCTTTACGGGGCCGTAAAGGACCCTTTTCCAACGCCGTCGTAAGTCGAGAACTCTCTGTACTGTTTTGGATTTAAGAATAAACTTTGTGCCTTTTCTGATTCATTTTCAGGGGTTTTTCTTTTCCACCCAGCCCAAATTTTGTTTGGGCTTATCCAGTTCTGAGACGTCTCCCCTAATCCTGCTTGATTAGGCCTATGTCTAAATTACTGGGGTGCATCGCTTAGTGGTGACCTTTCCCGGCTTCCTTGCTCAGGGGAAACAAGTTTGGCTCACTTGCCTGGATTTCTCCAAAGTGGAAGGGATTTTGAACGTCTCTGGCCTGCACCGCGCTTTGCCCCTCGGTGAGTCCCGCGGCCACGACGCCTTTGATGGTGACGGTGGCCACCGACTGGTTGGAGGAGGTCCAGGTGAAGTTGCCGCTGCCCCCCTCCACCTGCAGAAAGGCGGGCGAGGCTTTAGAGAGGAAATAAGGGATCCCCCCTTCCCCCCCCCAAAAATGGGAGTCAAATGCTGCAGCTGACCTGGACTTTATAGCGGTACGAGAGGTCCAGAGAATGGTAGGGGAAGGCTAAGGAGGAAGGGGTCAGCGTGATGGGAAGGTAGATCTTCATTTCTTGCTCGTGGCTGATGGGGGAGACAAAATAATCTTCCAAGCCGCTCTGCAGGCAGAATTTTAAAAAGATGGGGTGATTTTTTGGGGGGTGGGGGTGGGGGGAGGAGAGCAGCTTAAAGAAAGGCCTCGCATCATTAGAACCGGAGAATAATCTGCATTATTATCTAATTTGGTAAGGAAACGTCAGCAGGAAAACAACAGAGCTCGGAGCCCGCTCTCTCTCTCTCTCTCTCTCTTTCTTTCTTCCTTTTTCTTCCTTCCTTCCTATCTCTCTCTCTCTCTCTCTCTCTCTCTCTCTCTCTCTCTCTCTCTCTTTCTTCTTTCTTTCCTTCCTTCCCTTCCCTTCCTTTCCTTTCTCTTTCCTTCCTTTTCTTTTTTTTCTCCTCCCCTTCTCTTCCAGAAACCCCATTCCCTTCTAGCACTGAGGCTGTTAGCTATCTGGGTCATGAAATGTCTGCAAGAAAACCACCAAGCTCAGAGAGCATAAAAAGACCCCACAAAATAATCTATGAATCGGGCAAAATCATTTAAACAGCCCCGAGTTCTTTTTTTTTAGTTTACTTGGGTTAAATATTTTAATTAACTGTGCTAAATACATCAGGGTTGATCCCTTCCAAACCCACCATGCCTGGTTATTATTTTTTTTTAGTTTTTTTGAAAAATCCCAGGTCCACTTGGAGATCAAATGTGCTGAGTTGTCCCTCTTTAAAGTTATTTGAAGGATGACTTTCAAACTCAAGAACCCAAGCGAGGGAAAATCCCTTGGCTGGGGAAGAGCCTTTGGTTCCTACCTGGAGAAGAACAGACAGCAACATGGCTTTAATCACCGTCACGCCTTCCTTCAGGACCTGAACGATGTGATAGGAGCCATTTGCGGAAGACGTGAACTCCTCAAAATATTCCTGGGGAAACTGGTGAGTTATTCGGAGATTCTGGAAAGGCAAAATAATAATAATAATTATAATTGAAAAAGATCTTAGCAGGAAAAGGGAAAATCTAGCAGCAAGCCAGGGTGGAGGAAATGGAAATCTGAATGGCCTTCCTTAGAATGAGTTAGAAGAACAGAGTTGGAAGGGACCTTGGAGGTCTTCTAGTCCAACCCCCTGCTTCTCCTGGCAGCTCTGGGAACAGGCTCCAGCTGTTCTTCTCCCTCACTGATGTCTGACTCCGAAGGCAGCTGATAACTGTCAGACGGCCCTGGCTCCCTCTCTGCCTCCGACGCAGAGCCCTCATCACAGCCTTCCCCAGGACTGGCCCAGGTTCTTTCCCAACCTCCTCACTGTCCGAATCTGCTGCCAGATCCGCTGGCGGGTCACAACACAGAAGGTCACAAAATTGGCTTGGTCACGACGGACAGCCACGACGGGTAGATTCTATTAATTTGAAGTCTACCTGTACGCAAGTTTTCTCTTGACACCTACTCACGTCGGAGGGATAGACCTTGGTGCTCGACTTGTCAAAAACTTCGACTGTGATGGTGTATGTCCTCCTCACTTCTAAGACCCATCGATTCCCCGGCTGGACCGTGAAGCCTGCAAGGATGGTACGAGGAGAAGCTGAAGACAACGCATTTCTATCCGAAAGTCTTCATTCAGGGAGGAGAATCGATAGCTCATTAGGTGCCTTCAAGACCAAGGTTTCTTATTTTAAGATGGGGGGGGGGCTTCAATTCCCAGAATGAGCAGAATTAGCATGCTGGCTGGGGGATTCTGGGAGTTGAAGTCCATCCATTGTAAAGCATCCTGGGAGTTGAAGTTTACCCATCTTAAAGCAGGATTGGCTGGGGAATTCTGGGAGTTGGAAGTCCACTTAAAAATGGGTAAGGTTGAGAAACACGGTTCTTGATGGAGCCGCTGGAACATCAGGCTGAGTGTCCTTACCTAGAAACCCTGGTTCTACCACATATATGGTGCAGTTCGGAAGGCCTAGCGATCCCCGCATGTGGATGTCTGAATGCGCACATAAGGAACTCAGCTTTTGTTTTTTTTTTTCCCCCAACGGAAAGGGGGTGAAACAGAAGGGCAGAGGAGTTTCACGGCTAAGTTATACGTCTCCAGATCCCCCTGGAAGGGTAGGCTCAATGCAAAGGAAGGGGGATTTGGGTGAAGGGACAGACTCAGGAGGAGGGTGGCCATTTGCCCTTCAGCACAGTGGGGAAGGAAGGAAGGAAGGAAGGAAGGAAGGAAGGAAGGGAGAAAAAAGAGAAGGGAGGAAGAAAGGAAAGAAGGAAGAAAGAAAGGGAGGGAGAGAAGGAAGGAAGGGAGGGAGAAAAGAAGGAAAGAAAAAAGAGAAAGAAAGGAGAAGGAGTGAGGGAGAGAAGGAAGGAAGGAAGGAAGGAAGGAAGGAAGGAAGGAAGGAAGGAAGGAAGGAAGAAAAAAGAGAAGGGAGGAAGAAAGGAAAGAAGGAAGGAAGGAAGGAAGGGAGGGAGAGAAGAAAGGAAGAGAGGGAAAAAGAAGGAAAGAAAAGAGAGAAAAAAGAAAGAGAAGGAGGGAGGGAGAGAAGGAAGGAAGGAAGGAAGGAAGGGTCAGAGTCCACCAGAATTACCTCCAGCGACTGCTAACAAAGGATACTCTTATGGACAAAGGCCAGATTCACCTGGCCCAGCTGGAGGGCGGTGACGGTGGCTGTACCCGTGTCCAGTTGGGCCACCGGGAGAAAAAGAAACCCGTTTGGCGCTTTCACTTCATCCTGCAGCTCCAGCTCGTAGTGCTCCAGAGGCAGTTCAACCTCTGCAGGGAAAAAAAAGGGGGTTGGGGAACATTCTAGCAACATTGACGGACGAGCTGTTCCCCTGAAGCCAGTTTTCTTAGACATCCGACCCATTCCCAGCCTCAAACCAGCCTCCAGCTGCTTCGTCCAGGTGGGATCTGCAAGAGACATTCTTCTCTAGGGCGATTTTTTTTCTTCACTTGAGTTGCTTCCAGATCTGTGGGCTCCAACTCCCCAGAATTCCCCAGAGCTCTGCTGGCCGAGGAATTCTGGGGAGTTGGAAGTCCGCAGATTCTTCTTAAGGTTGGAAAAAGCCACTCTATCAAACACTCCTGCTCAGCGTACTCCCCTCAAAAAGCGCTCTGGGTTCCCAGGATGGATTTAACCATGGCTTAACAAACAAACCACACCTAGTTAGAAGCTGCCTAAGGCTAGCAGAGTTAAGACCACCAGCTTTTGAGAATCTCCTCCAAATCCCCAGGAAAGCAGTCTGCAGATTCCAGATGTTCCTCACTCACCCTGAACAAGCTTCGTGGGTCACCAAACACGTCAGGGACCCTTCTAAGCAACAGGCAGGGTGTGTGTGTGTGTATGACACCCCCCCCCGTCTGCTTTGCTGCCCCGAGCAACGTCCGAAGGGAATGGGGCGGTCGCAACGGCCTACCTGTGATCTTTCCCTGAACTATTTTGCCAACTCTGTATTTGATATAAGCTCCCACTAGCAGGAAGACATCGTAGGAAGGCATAAGGAAAATATTCTCCAAAACCAAGAGGCGCACCAAAGCCGCGGCAACTTTCTGGGCGACGGGAAGGAGGGAGGAACAAAGCAGAGACTTGAGACGGGGCTTCCCAGCCCCCACCGGTTCGGGGGAAATGGGCAGAGCGGTCGAGGGCACTCTCGGTTTAACCAAGGGGGTCGGTCCCTGGCTGACCCTGCCTTGCCACTGACACCCCCCACCCCCGGGCCCCTCATCTGTCTTACCCACCTTGTAAACAGGCTCCTGGATTCGGACCTTGATGACGGCCGCCCCGGTTTTGATTCCCGAGACCAAAATCCTGTCGCCCTGTTTCTCCTCCGTTTCCATCTGGACAATGTAGTCGGGTGGGGAGTATTCCGCCTCTGAGTATTTTAAAATCCTGGAGAAGAAAAAAAAAAACAGGTTTCAGAGGAGACAAAACACACAGCTCCTGCAATCAGTTGAACATTTCTCCATCCGTCTGTCCATCATATCTATCTATCTATCTATCTATCTATCTATCTATCTATCTATCTATCATCTACCTACCTACCTACCTACCTACCTATCTACATCTATCCATCCATCCATCCACCTACCTACCTATATTTATCTACCTACCTACATCTATGTAATCTATCAGTCCTATCTATCTATCTATCTATCTATCTATCTATCTATCTATCTATCTATCATCTATCTATCTATCTACATCTATTCAAGCATTCATCCATCCATCCATCCACCTACCTACCTATATTTATCTACCTACCTACATCTATGTAATCTATCAGTCCTATCTATCTATCTATCTATCTATCTATCTATCATCTATCTATCTACCTACCTACCCATCCATCCATCCACCAACCCATCTATCATCCATCTATCTATCTATCTATCTATCTATCTATCTATCTATCTATCTATCTATCTATCTATCTGCTTATCTGTTCTACCTTAAGTTTGCTGACAAACTTAACCTGGTTTAACAGGCATTTTGTTCCCAGGATCACAGGCATCTCATAACAAAAGGAGTGTCTATAATTTTTTAAAATTAATTTTTGCTATCTGTTACAAAAATCATTATCAAGACTTTTTAAACTTGACTCTGCTTCTGGTGATCCTGCCACCACCTATCGCAGAGTTGATTTGCCCTCAAGCTCAGGATTTCGCCTGACCTTATTTTCTTCGAGAGTTCCAGGTTTTCCATTTCGTCGTCCTTGGCGACGCTCCACTCAAATTCCAGCCCTTCCAAGCTGCTGAAGGTATTCCCTGCAGAGAGAGAAAGACGAGTAAGGGCTTGCGGCCATAATAAATGTGATGGCCATCCGGTATACTTCATTCCGAGTGGCTGAATTTTTAAGAAACACCCCTACACCCCCTCCCCAAAGGTAGAGTAGATTCTTTTTCTCCCTGGTACCCAAAGCACCACAATGAAGGTACCAGGCAGGTAAAATGGCCTTTCAGTGAGACCTGAAAGCCAAGAGAAAAAGACACGGCTGAAATCTGCCCAATTCAGACGACTGGGAAGGTGGATTACAGAAAGGGTTTGGGTGATCATCTCTGGGCCGGGGAGGATCTGGATCAAGCACCTTCGGCATCTAAAGCTCGGACGCTCAGCTCCAAGGGAGAATCTTCCACATAGATCTCTCGAGTCCGCGAGACAATTTCAACCTGTTCGATCAGATCCACGATGATGTCACAACGGAGCAAGTGGCCCGTCACTGGAAAAACCAACCACAAAAGTCGTGTCTCCTTTTTCTCGGCTGCCAGCCGGCAAAAACAGGGTGAAGCCGTCAACCCGACAAAACCACGTCTTTAATCGTCTCGAATCTCATCTCGGAACCTTTTAAATCTTTGATTTAGAGGATAGGTCCCCAACGGTCTGTGACAGAGCTGGACAGTCCCTTGTCTGAAATGGTCTAGGACAGGGGTCTGCAACCTTCAAAACTCAAAGAGCCATTTGGACCCGTTTCCCACAGAAAAGAAAACACCGGGAGCCACAAAACCCTTCCCTGTGCCTGACTATTCCTCGAGCGGCCACAAAACTAGCATACGTAGTTGAATGAAACGTTGTTTTCTTCTGAAACTTTTCTTTTCTTGGATTTATCTACCGGGGGTTGAAAAGCTCAATAAATTGCGTGCCAGTGGGTGTCACACACTGGTGATTGTGACGCATATTTTGAGTGACCGGGAGCCGCAGCAGAGGGGTGAAATAGCCACATGAGGCTCCAGAGTCACAGATTGCTGACCTCCAGTATAGGATCTCTAAATATCTATGGAGATTCCATTTCGCTTCTCATCCAGGAAGGTTCTTCAGCTCTGACCCCCATCTAGTCAGAGCTGAAGAAGCTTCCTGGATGAGAAGCGAAACGTCTTCAAAGAAAAAAAAAAGGAAAGTCCAGTTGCCTCTTGAGAAAAAAAGCACCTTTGGGACCAAGGAGAGTTTAGACAGTCAATTGTCTGGAAAGAGTCTCCTGCTTGAGCAGGCAGGCAGCTGGACTAGAAGACTTCCAAGGTCCCTTCCTGCTCCATTCTGATTCAGTTTCTGTTTTTTCCTGTCTCTGAATTGATAAAGATCCCAACTAGCCAGCTGGCCAGGAAAAGTCTCCTTTCAGAAGGAGACAAACACACAAACACACAGACAAACACACAAGACATCCTCTCTGATCTTGGAAAACCAAGAGCTGAAGCTAAACATCGCTGACGGGGGTTTCTGTCAATTGCTCTGAATGCTCAACAGAGGTCGCTGGACACAATGGCAAACCTATCCCGTCAGCCACGTCCGGCTGTTGGCCAAAGAGCTGGCAACTGGCCACCTCTCTGAGAGAGGGCAGGTCAAGCAACCAACCCGGAGGGGATTTTTTAATGTTCTTTTTTTTTAACCCTTTTAATGCTGTAGAGCAGAGGTCTTCAAACTTGGCAGCTTGTGGACTTCGCAAACTTGTGGACTTCAACTCCCAGAATTCTCCAGCCAGCATAGCTTTCCACCAATCGGAATTCTTTTAACTAATGGGGTCCGCAGAGTTCCCCTTTGGCTTCCTGTGTCCACCTACCTGTCTCCTCTGCTATGATCACACTGGCTAGCTTTGTGGCCTGCAGAGAGCGGGTGGTGAGCAGCGCTTTCTGCGAGCAGAGAGTCCCGTTCTCGTAGATCGGCTCAATGGTGACCATGTCATGGCGGGTTGAGTACCTACAGGGCAGAATAGGAGATGCTTAGACTTCCCTCTTTCCACACCAGCTTGGCAACGACCAGTAACCCCTCATCCTCCCTCCCGCCCTCCCAGTTGCTCTTCTCAGCCGTTGCTGGTCTAGACTGGACTTCGGGCAGCAGCATTTGAGACTGGGAGCTGATTCCCATCGTCAGCCAACTTCTCAACGACAGTCAAAACCCAGTCGGTGTCTCCTCTCTGCTACTCCTCCCTTGTATAAGAGAGGATGAATTTATGGATGAAATAAAATCAAGCTCCTTCAAACAGTATTTTAAGGAACGAAGACACCTCTGTGGCCAGATAATGTTCCGTGGCCACATTCCGCTTAGCAATAAACCCACCGACCTCAACTAATTCTAATGCTATTAGGCTTGTTAAATTTTGGCAATAGAAATTCCCACCCATCCACAATCTTGGATGAATTAGCAATAGAGGGTTTTTTTTTTTCCTTTCAATTTTGGATAAATTAGTAACTACAATGAATTCCCAACCCCCTTTTTCAATTTATTTATTTATTACATGTATTTATATTTATAATTTTCCAAAGGTGCTTTTTCAGGAGGCATCTTTCTTCATCTTCAGTGGTTTAGCGATAACAGTAGATCGTGGGTTTTTTTTTTCAGTTACGGATGACTTATTCATAACAATGTCTCTTCAATCCTGGATGAATTAGCAATAGCGGTGGATTTCCCCCTCCCAATTCTGGATGTATAATTAATAACATTTTTCCAATTCTGAATGAATTTGCCATAGCAGTAATTTCCCTTCCCCACCCCCTCAATTCTGGATGAATTATTAATACTTTTTCAATCTTGCATTAATAACTTTTTCCAATCCTGAATGAACTGAATAGATTTTTGTTTTCAATTCTGGATGAAGTATTAATACTTATTCAATCTTACATATTTTTCCAATTCTGGACAAATTAGCCCTACCAGTAATTTTTTCCCAATTATTACTACTTTTTCAATCTTGAATTAATAGTTTCCCCCCCCCATTATGAATGAATTAACAATAGTAGATTTTTAAAACTTTTAAAAAACTTTTTTCAATCCTCAATGAATTGAATAGATTCTTTTTCAATTCTGGATGAAGTATTAATACTTATTCAACCTTGGATAGTTTTCCAATTCTGAATACCTTAATAATAGCATTTTTTTTTTTAATTCTTGAATTTTTTTAAAAAAAAATTGGATTAATTAGCAAAAAAATCCCCCCCTTCCCCAGTTCTGGCTGTATTAGCAATAGCATCGCTTTACTTAACAGTCCTCTTACTTCCGGATCGTCGCCCCGCCCCATTTCGTGACGTCACCCCTCCTCCATTTCGCCCCTCCCCGCGAGGCCCCGCCCCCTCACCAAGAATAACAACCGCCCTCAGCGCCCAGCACGAAGGGCACCCGCTTATCCCGGCTGAAGGGCAGCAACACTTTCGGCACGTTCAGCTTGTAGGCCCCCGCGGGCCCCGTCAGAAGAGCCACGGCGAGGAAGAAAAGCGGTGGCGGCGGAACCCGACCCGGCCGGGAAACCGCCCTCATCTTCGAAAGGAGCCCGGTGGCGGCGGCGGCTCGAAAAATGGCGGCCTAAAAGCGTTGCTCTTCGAGCGAGCGCGCGTTGCCCTTGTGCGCATGCGCCGCCTGGCCGCGTTCTTAGCCTCGCGCTTGGTTTCTTCGGTCTGCGCGTGCGCACCTCGCCCTTCTTCGCCTCGTGGTCTTCTAAAGCGTGGGAAAAAGACACGCTTCCTCGCGCTTGCGCCTGCGCGGACTCCAAGGAATTTATACATTGGATTTCAATTGGAGGGGCAGCCACGAGAAACCGGCCATCTCTTGAGCTGCAATACTGCAGACGACCAAGAGAGGGCAGCTGGGGACATCCTAAAAAACCCTGGCCTTGGCTGCCATCTAGCGGTGGTGCCAAGACTTGCAATGCAAAACAAATAAAAATTCAATGCAATATGTGGCCAATCTAAAAATTGTGGTGAACTCCAAATTTTGGGGGTTGGTTAATTCCTACCCTTATGGCGTAATGAGAGTCCCTTGGACTGTAGGCGATCCAACCGGTCAGTCCTAGAGGAGATCAACCCCAACTGCTCTTTAGAAGGCCAGATCCTGAAGATGAAACTCAAATACTTTGGACACCTAATGAGAAGGACGGACTCTCTGGAGAAGAGCCTAATGCTGGGAAAGATTGAGGGCAAAAGAAGAAAGGGACAAGAGAACAAGGTGGCTGGATGGAGTCACTGAAGCAGTCGGCGTGAGCTTCAATGGACTCCAGAGGATGGTAGAGGACAGGAAGGCTGGAGGAACGTTGTCCATGGGGTCATGATGAGTCGGACATGACTTCGCTATTAACAAATGGCATAATGGCAGTGTTGGTAGCCCCTGAATTAGCTGGGTTGTCTCAACACGTCGACCCCAAACTTGGGTTGATAAAACGGTGAACATGTTGGGCGGAACCACCAATGACCTAACTTGATGGGAGCTTCTGTGTGGTTGTGTGAATTTAACGAAGACAGTCTGGTTGTTGACTTAAAAGATATCACTTAAGATTGGCAAATAAAATCAATTTCATGACCTTCCCTCCTGATTTCTCACACAGATGGGGGCTGTCACAAGCTGCCTTCACCCTAAACATTGATTGGATGAGCAAACTACAATTAAACCAAGTTTATCCCGTACAGTTGGGTCGTCACAACCCCAAAACTCAATATATGAATGCTACACAAAGGGCAGGGCAGGTGGGACCGGCTCAGGGCAACCTCACCACCCAGCCAGTCCAACCTTAATTCAACAACAGCCACCGCTACCTTGATTTCCTGTGCCAGAAGAGGCAGCTAAACACAAACCCTGATAGCCCTCCACTTAACAGTTCATTTAGTGACCGTTCAAAGTTACATCATCACTGGAATTTTAAAAAGGACCATTTTAAACACAACCATTGCAGCTCACATGATGGAGTGGTGCAGTGACGATCAGGAGACTCTGAGTTCAATCCTAGATAGAGGCAGATATTTCTCTCTCTGGGAACAATGAGAATATATCTGATGAACAAAACTCCGCATTGGTGACAGGAAAGGCATCCGGCCAGTCTGCTAGCTCCATTAAATTGCCCAGACTCCACCCCGCAAGGGATTATGGGGTCGTTAAATGATGATTGCAGCTCACGTGATAAAAAAAATTCAGACGCTTGGCAACTGACTCATATTTATGACCGTTACTATGTCCCGAGGTCACGTGATCCCCTTTTGTGACCACCTGACGAGCAAAGCCAACGGGGAAATCCGGTTTCACTTCGCAGCCGTCTTACTATTTTAACAACTGCAGTGATCCACTTATCAACTGTATCGAAAAAGGTCGCAAAATGGGGGACTCACTTCAGTGTCTCAGCAAAAGACATTTTGGGCGCAGCTGTGGTCGTAAGCAGAGGACTAACTGTACTGAACACCACCAGCCCCAGTGAAAAGAATGACATAGAATGTGAAGGATGTGTGTTTTTGTTATATATTTTTTTATGCATCATGTACACGGAAGATGGCACTTAATTTGGTTGTACGAGGTGCAATGACAATAAAGTAAACTAAACTGAAATCCTAGTAAAAGAAATCACAAAAGAGCAGAGGGAATGTTTCTGTTTATTATTCAAAAAAAAAAAAGAGACAATAAAAGACCCAAGCTTTATTTTTTTAGTATCAAAACACTTGATATAATTTCCTTACTCCTCCCTCCCTCCCCCCCCCACCTCAAATACACACACTGGCTTTGAAAAGCCATGGCAGCGTATACAGTATTTCTCCTATGACACCCCAAAAGGCCTATACAGAGATGCGTTTAAAAAAAATAACACAACCTTTAGGGGATCAAATTTTGAGAGTACAGAGTGTATCCCCCCCATACATCCAGTTTCTCTTCAAGACAGAACGATCAGCTCCCGACTAGAAACAGGACAGGAGAGGGGGAGGGAAAAACTCCCCCTCGTATTCAGGAGCACCCCAAAAAGTTACAAGCCTCTCTCCCTCACAAAAACCCCTTACGCACGGAACACCAAGCACCCAGAAACTTAAACCTAAGTGGGGAAGAAAACGTGGGTTATTCGGATATAGTGTTTTCCTCGAAGTGTCAAGAAATATAAGTGCAGAAAAGAAAGAGCGAAGGAGCTTAAGAACGATTTACATGGGTTTAAAGAAAAGGAAACTTAAAAAAAACAAAAACAGACACACGGACTCCCGATTATGGTTTTTCTTTTAAACACACTTCTTTTGCCCCCCCTCCCCCAAGCTGGAAAAAAGGTTATAAAAACACAGATTAAAACAGCAGCGGAGAAAGCACATTCAGCCCAACTTATTTCCTAAAAAACGCCGAATCTAAATATTCAAAAAAAGGGGGAAAAAATGGAAGAAAGGGGAGAGAAATGAGGGAAGGGGCTGGTGCTTCCTTCCGGAAGTGAATGTTTCCCTGGTTAGCGGACGCCGCAAAAGCTTTGCTGGTTGTTCAGACAAACGACGACAGGATTTAAGATTATTCCATCCATCCAATCGGGCCCTGTCCCCAATTCGGCAGGCGAACAAAACAGCGCATCAATTAAAAAGCTGCGTGGTTTCGACATTGTGCACTGGGGGTGGGGGGGAGCCTGCACAATACGTGTTCGGGAAAGGAGGAACGTTAACCCGAAACACACATATAATTTCATGCCTTAAAAGGGTGCATTTCAGTCGCTCGCTCCCTTCAAATTCTTCCACGGGGGGGGGGGGGAATAGGAGGTTGCCTATTTTTCCTTCCTTCCTTCCTTCTGGCTAAACATTTGGACAAGGAAGAAAAAATAAATAAAAGCAGGGCAGAGGCTTTTAAGTTAAGTTGGCCCCCAAGCATTAGGAATGTAATTTATATATGACACTTTTTTTCCCCCCTCGCCAGAGTTAGAGTTCAATTTTCTGGTTATTATTTTTCCCCCTTGAAAAAAAGAAAAAAGAAAAAAAAGAACAGAGCTGAACTCGGCAGAGAATCGCTGCTCGGGGAGGGGCCGTGGGGTGGAGAGAAAGGGCGGGAGGGGTCTGCCGTCGGCCCCCCCACTTTTTTTTTACATGTCGTTCAGATCGAGCAGGGTCTGGTCCAACATCCGTTGTGTGCAGAGATGTTCCTCTTTGGTGCATTTCAGCTTATCTGGAAGGAAGGACAGAAAATGTTAAGAGGGCTCCGAGATTAGTGGCATTCGTTTCCCCACCCCCTACCCCCCCGAAAAATAGGTGCACCCCTGGCATTGCCATGCTGCCACGCAAAGCTTCGATCGGCGTGGGTTGTGCTTCTGCTTTTCCACCCACCCACCCAGCTCCCACTGGGGATGGTTCTCTCGTTCATATATTAATAACCCCGTGCGGTTGTTGGTTGGCTGTTGTGCCCGCTTGGCCATCCGTTTTGCCCAAAGATAAGCAGAGCTTTGTGCAGTGTGCGCTTGGGGAAAAACACACACACACACACACACGCAACTCGCGTAATTTTCCTTCGCCAATTTGGGCTGAACCAAGGTTTAAGAAAAATGTCCTCGTCACTCCGATCTTTGACCCATAAAGGAGAATATTTGTAGCTCAGGGTAGAAATGAGGAGTCTTTGGTGCTCTCTGAACTCGGTTGTTTTCTTGCAGGCGTTTCATGACCCAAACTGAGTAACATCAACACTACCAGCACTGATGATGTTACCTAGTCGGATCATGAAACGTCCGAAAAGCACCGAGCTCGGAGAACCCCCAAGGAGCCCTCATTTCAATTGTGCTTGCCGATGTTGAAAGTTTCAGTTATTGGTTTCAAGGACAGATTAATCCAGAACCCCGGTTCCAAATCTGGAACCACAACTGAACCATTTCTGGGCTGGAAGGACACACAAGCACACACAGAGCTCCGACAACAAAACAACGTTTTAGCTTGTGATGTTTTAGCTTGCGGTGTTGTCCTGCCTTGCAAGGAAGAGGTTTTTTTTTTTAAGGTCTGGGGGCAAAAGGAGCTGTGAGCCTCGCAAAATAATAATAATATGAAAAAAATGCAGCGGAGAGTCCGGAGTTCAGGATCACAATTCGGGGGCGAAGGATCCATTTTAAAAGCTAATCCTCCTCGTAAATCATCAATCAAAACCATCAAGTGCCTTCCCCGGGGAAACAAACCGAGGTTCATAAGAACGCCCACACTGGGCAGGGCACTTTGTCAGCCTGGCCAGATCGTGGCTTGTTCGTTTAAAATTCTTATTTTTGGGCAGGGACGTCGATCTTGCAAAAGTAGCTGAGCTTGAGAAAGCGTGAACCGCCTGGAATTCTCCCCCACCCACGCAAAAAAAAAGTTTAGAGATTAGAACTCAGATCTTCCATTTCTGGGTCAAAGTCTTACCCCCGTGACCAAAGCCAGAAAGCTTGCCATGTGCAAAGCAGAAATAAAGTAGGATTTTGAGGGGAGGGGGGAATATATTCCCCGGTATTTCCAACTCCGTAGCAGCAAGGAAGGGGGAAAACACCAGAGTCCGTTTCAGGCCAAACAACGAACAAGCCAAAATTGGAAAACAGCCTTTTATTAAAGCAATAAAGGATATATTTTCCAGTGCAAAAAATAAAAAATAAAGCATGCTTCCTACACAAACTAGATGCCTCTGGCCGTTTCCAGCTTCCGTATCACCGGCCGGATGGAGCTCCCGTAGCCACGGATCATCCTTGCCTTGTCAGCTGAACCGATGCCAGGGGGTTGAGATACCTACCCAAAGGGGGTTTTGTGTATGTGTGTGGAGGATTTATTTTTCCTGTCTCTCGGACATCGGGTTTAAAAATGATTGGCGGTCAAAGAAATAAGGAGACCTCAGGCGTATACCAAGCGGGCCAGTGATTTTTTTTTTTATTGATAACACAGGAAAAGCTTAGGAAAACCGTGGACGCGACCCATGCAAACCGAGCGTACGGACAAACCAAACAACACGCGGAAGAGATTTTAAAAGTGGGGGTGGGAAGTGGGGAATTCAAAGGCAGCAATAGAAGGGGACGGCGGGGGGGACGAAAAGGCCTGAATTAGCATCTCTCTAGCACCCCAGGAAAGAAAAATAAAATATTTGTCAAACACACGAATCTTAAGTTTCCTGGTGTTCGGTTTACAACAAGGCAACGGACTATGTGACGGGCGTACTATAAACTTAGAAAACGTGGCGATGAAGAGTGGAAACATCGTCAGTCGTCGGCTGAAAAGCATTCAATGGCCTTGAGAGAAAACGGGGTGCTTTGTCGTCCCTCCCGTACCCCTTTAGCCTGCAGGAACTGGGTTCCCCAAAAAAATATTATTATTTTTTTAATTGGTGGACCGGTTTTTGGATTTTTTTGCGGGGGGGGGAGTGGGTTTTCAATCGCACAGATCATGCAGAGTTAACTTCAGTTCCTTAGCCAGCAGCCGGTTTTTTTCAAGCTGGCTGGAGAGACGGTCTACGGGGGCCACGCAGAAAGGAAGAAAGGAAGAGATTAGGGGAGAAAATTTGGGGAGGGAGGGGGAAGAGAATGAGAAGAGAGAAAGAGGGGAGAAAAAAAAAAGAGAAAGAAAAGGGAAGGTTAGTAGCCCCAGAGAGAAGTGCCCCTCCCCCACTGAGGCATGCTACAATTTCAAATAAATCAGGATTCGGAGTCCTTTTCCCTCCCCACCCCCCAAGGGTGGCTGGAGAGGACCAGGAAATAAATATATATATATATATTTATATATATCCCAGGCAGTTGCTATCACATCGAACTATTCTGTATCAAATTTGTACTTGCTGATAAAGAAATAAAGGGAGACTAGTATAGATCTATTTCAAGCTATTTAGCTCTCATCAGCTAGCCATACCCTTAACTCGGATACAACTGCCTAATATGCAGGCAGCCCAAGTTCGAATCCGAATTAAAGCAAGAGGCTAAAAAAGTGGGAGTTCTAGCTGGGTGACTTTGGGCCAATTAGCAGGAGACGGTGAGTTCTAGTCCCGCCTTAGGCATGAAATCCACTGGGTGACTTTGGGCCAATTAGCAGGAGACAGTGAGTTCTAGTCCTGCCTTAGACATGAAAGCCGGCTGAGTGATTATGGGCCAATCAACAGGAGACAGGAAGTTCTAGTCCCGTTTTAGCTATGGAAGCCAATTGGGTGACTTCGGGCCAATCCCTCCCTCTCACCCCAACCCACCTCAAAAGGTTGTCGTCGTGGGTTTAAAAAAGAGGAGGTGTCTTTGGTAGGTTCGCTGCCTGGAGTTATTTGTAAAAAATTATAAGTGGGATGCAAATAAATAGAATGGAAAAGAGGGTTTAACCAGGGAAAGTTTGGGAAGAATTGATTTAATGTTTTCCTGGAAGGAGCCAGCCCTGAACTTGCGACTTTTTTCCAAAATGCCGTGGGAGGCCATACCCCCACCCCCTCTGCAATTGCATCGTTGGTCTGAATGACGTCCTACCCCGCCGAGAAGGGGCACCAAGCTTCTCCGGAACCCCTTAAATTTCACTCCCCCTTCTCCACCCCATCCGAATGGGAAAGACGAACGGCTTATCTGAAGCCAAGTCATCACTCAAGGCGTGCCACGTTTGGTGGCCCAAAGTTTCCATTCCTGAACGTGGTTTTTCTAGCGTTCCCCTTTCCTCGGCTTCCCTTTAAGTGGGCCGATCCCAAAAGTCACAGCAGCCTTAGAAAACGGGACTTACGACCGGTCCTTGCACTTATGACCATCGTGCCATCCAGTCACCTGATCAAAAATTCGTGTGTTTTGATAACCGGTATGTCCAGGCAGTTCTCGACTTACAAAGTCGACGTAACTCCGAAGTTACGATGGCACTTTAAAAAAAAGCGACTTAGGGTCGTGTTTTTTTCCCCCACATTTAAAGACCGTTGCACCTTCACTGCGGTCAGGTTCGATCAAAACTCAAGACTCGCTTGGCGACCAACTCATATTTATGACAGTTGCCATATATCGCGTGATGCCCGTTTGCAACCTTTTGACAACGGGGAAGCCAAATTCACTTAATAACCGTGAAGAACTATAGAGTGATTCGTTTAACAACCGTGGCCAGAAAGGTCTTATAACAGAGCAAAATTCATTTAACAAGCGTCTGGCTTAGTTAGCAATGGAAATTTGGGGGCTCCGTTGTGGGTCGTAAGTAGAGGACTACCTGTATCGTAGAACGGGACCCCCAAAAGTGGGCCTTTTATGTTGGGGTCCCCGTCTTACAGTTGGCAGGTCCCACGCTCCCCAAAAGCTGGATGATTTGATTTTGAGATACTTCTCTAAGTATTAAAAACTCATTTTTTCAGACCAAAGTTTGCTCTTTTGAGCGTTGGCGGAGCCCCCCCCCCAAACACGGTGTTTATTAGCATTACCCCAGGGGTGTGAAGGTTTCCCCTTACTGGCTTTTAATACCAATTGTAGTTTTTATTCTGGTTAGCATCCGTAGAAAATATGCAATCCACAAGCAAACCATGGCAGCAGCGAAAGGGAATTAAGATGACCGGTGGCGTCAAAACCTTTTGAAACGATTCCGCCCGTCACCTCTTTTAAAAATTTTGGGGCGTCAAATGGAAACGTTTTTGAAATTTTGGAGAGCTTGGAGAAGTGTATGTGTGTGTCACAAAACTCAAAATGGTACAGATAGTCCTTCATTTACGACATGAATTGAGCCCGCAGCTATGGTCGTAAGCGACTGAAGGTATTACGGGACCGGATTCAAAGGTACGGCCGTTTTTGTTTCAGTCGTTAAGTGAATGCTGTGCTCGTTAAGCAAAGGCAGCCGTCGCTAAGGGAAGGTGTTTTCTCTCATGGGGGTTTGGATACCAAAACCTGGAAATAAATGCCGGAAACGGGGTCGAAAAAAAACTTCCCAACTGCAGTCATGTGACCGCAGGGTTTGCAGCGATTGTTAACGCCAACAATGGGTCGTTAAGTGGCTCTGTCGTAACTTTGGACAGTCGTAAATTGAGGAATTCCTGTAAACCCACAGCAGCTCTCCCCATCTAACCAGGAAATGGAGGTTTGAAGACACAAATGATACACAAGCCAACATTAGTGCATTTTGCTTATTTTCCAGTGACAGCGATACAACAATGTTGTGTCCCAGGCGCTACACAGCCGCAACGGTTCTGAGCCGGGCCCCAATCCGGCGTCGCTCGTCTCTTCCTGCAGCAAGCGAGTGAGCAGAGGGAAGGGGGGGGGTCCCTGCAGAGAAGAAACAGCCCCCCCACCTCCGAGTAAAGCCACCCAAGAAAAAGTCCACTAAGGCCACAGATCACAAAGGTGCTTGTGTTTCGGAGAGGCGTGCAAGACCGGACATCCGTCCACCCCGCCAGACGGAGGACACTCGTGCAAAGGATGAGCCTTTTCACCCTCCGGAATGGGGTGCATGTGTGATTTGGAGAGCGTGGTGGTGGTGGTGGGGAAGAGGCTGGACTAGGAAGGGAGGGAGGGAGGGAGGGAGGGAGGGAGGAAGGAAGGAAGGAAGGAAGGAAGGAAGGAAGGAAGGAAGGAAGGAAGGAAGGAAGGAAGATGGTTAGATAAGATAAATAGGTAGATGGGGAGGGAGGGAGGGAAGGAAGGAAGATGGTTACATAAGATAAATAGGTAGATGGGAAGGAGGGAGGGAAGGAACGAAAAAAGGAAGACTAGTTAGATAAATAGGTGGATGGGAAGGAAGGAAGGAAGGAAGGAAGGAAGGAAGGAAGGAAGGAAGGAAGGAAGGAGGTTAGATAAGATAAATAGGTGGATGGGGAGGCAGGGAGGGAGGAAGGAAGGAAGGAAAGAAGGAAGGAAGGAAGATGGTTACATAAGATAAATAGGTAGATGGGAAGGAGGGAGGGAGGGAAGGAAGGAAAGGAGGAGGGAAGGAACAAAAAAAGGAAGGAAGGAAGGAAGGAAGAAGACTAGTTAGATAAATAGGTGGATGGGAATGAGGGAAGGAAGGAAGGAAGGAAGGAAGGACAGAAGGAAGGAAGATGGTTACATAAGATAAATAGGTAGATGGGAAGGAGGGAGGGAAGGAAGGAAAGAAGGAGGGAAGGAACGAAAGAAGGAAGGAAGGAAGGGAGGAAGGAAGGAAGGAAGGAAGAAGACTAGTTAGATAAATAGGTGGATGGGAAGGAAGGAGGAAGATGTTTAGATAAGATAGATAGATGGGCAGGGAGGGAGGGAGGGAAGGAAGAAAAAAAGGAAGGAAGGAAGGAGACTAGATAGATAAATAGGTAGATGGGGAGGGAGGGAAGGAAGGAAGGAAGGAAGGAAGATGGTTACATAAGATAAATAGGTAGATGGGAAGGAAGGAGGGAGGGTGGGAAGGAAGGAAGGAAGGAAAAAAGGAAGGAAAGAAGGAAGGAAGACAGGGAGCCGGATGAAGGTTTTTTGTTTTAATAAAAGTCAGACTTCGAAAGCTGCAGGCTGAGCTGCTAAGTGGAGCTTTGGAATCACCAGTTTTATCTGTTTGCAAGAGACAGAGAGAGAGAGAAGGAAGGTTTTAGCTCTTAGGGAATGGGGTGTGTGTGTTTGTGTGTGTTGGGGCAGCAAGCAAGGGACGAGGCGAGCAGGAAAAAGGACACAACCCTCGTGCTGCGACAACGGACGGGTGCAGTTAAGAGAAGCCAAGGGTCCAAGGAGGAGCCAAAATCACACCACCATGCCAACAACAACTCGGTTTTCACAAGGACGCCAAAGAGTTGTTGAGAAGGATTAGACTGGAGCGAGCATCACAACTGACCAGCACCCACAACTTCAACAAAGCGACAACACCCCACCGGGATCAAGGGGATCTCCTGAGACGACAACTCGGTAAACCAGATTAAAATTAACAGCCGATTTGCCCGAACCGGTCAGAACCAGCTAAATCCCACTTCTGGTGTTGCTGAAGGCTGGCGTGTCATCGTCCCCCCTAAAATGTTGCGTGTTGCCTTTGACATGCACGTCGTAAGATCATCGTAGAACAACATCCTAATTCGATCGGACTGGGGGGGGAGAGGGGGAGTCCCCAATTTGCTCGGCGCATACTCCGTGGTGGCCGGTGGGCAGCATCCAAGCTTCAAACAGTGTCGGTGAGACAGCCACAGGCGTGCGGCTTTTATCGTAAGAGGTTAATATCTCCCCCAAAGCTGAGGGTCAAAGGACAGTCATGCGCCCCCAAAATAGAAGGGGTGACCCTTTCAACGGGCCCGGGAATCGTGCACGAGACAGCAAGTTAAATAGTAGAAAGTCACTCAAGGCACCACGAGCATCGCTTAACCCCAAAACCCTGCGCCCCCCCTCCCCCGCCTTCCCACACCCCGACACACACACACACACAGCATGCCAACACAAGGCCAACACACTGCAAACGTCGATATTTACATGGAAGTCATATCATTGAGGGCATGGTCCAGTTCCTCGCTTATGGCTTTGTATTTCAATTTCTGAGAATAGAGCTCATCTAAAACAGATTGGAGGGAAGGGGTGGGGGAGATCATCAGAAGGGAGAACAGAGTGGGGAGGGGGCATCGGGAGGGTCAAACCAGGTTTTTCCTCGAGAGAGAGAGAGAGAAGCTAGAAGGGTAACCCGCGATCCAAACCTTACTACGGTTTTCTAGGATTCGAGGAGAAAGAAAGAAAGAAAGAAAGAAAGAAAGAAGAAAGGAAAGAAAGAAAGAAAGAAAGAAAGAAAGAAAGAAAGAAAGAAAGAAAGAAAGAAAAGGCAGGCAGGCAGAGAGAGAGAGAGAGAGAGGGAGAAAGAAAGAAAGAAAGAAAGAAAGAAAGAAAGAAAGAAAGAAAGAAAGAAAGAAAGAAAGAAAGAAAAGGCAGGCAGGCAGAGAGAGAGAGAGAGAGAGGGAGAAAGAAAGAAAGAAAGAAAGAAAGAAAGAAAGAAAGAAAGAAAGGCACAGAGAGAAAGAAAGAAAGAAAGAAAGAAAGAAAGAAAGAAAGAAAGAAAGAAAGAAAGAAAGAAAGAAAGAACCTTTGTAGATTTCTTCAAAAGCTAAGGCTGCGGTGCAAATATTGTATAGTGCAATATTAATGCAATATCGGTTTTTCAATTCAATTGTATAGAATGAAGGATGTGTGTTTGTGTTTTATTTTTATAATAATAACGTATGCCAAAGATGGCATTTAATTTCGTTGTACGAGGTGCAATGACAGTAAAGTAAAAGTAAAGTAAAAAGTAAAAAGTAAAATAAAGGTTTTTTAAAAAATCTATTTTATCTCCATGAAAATTAAAGAGGGAATCAGGTCCCGTGTCCAGAAAGAAAATAAAAATAAGAACTTAAAACCGAGCTGTGGGTCTCGCTCAGTTATTTTGTGCTGGAAAACACACAGCAGATAGAATTATTTTCCCCTTTCTTTTCAAGATTTCGCCCTGCCCCATTTCATTTGAATTTCGTAGGGGGAAAACAATGCTGCTTTGTGTGGGCCCAGAATGGCTGGAGAAAACAATTTTGAGCTCAGGGATGAGCCGTTTACAACTTTTACATATATCCCATTGAGTTTATTACAGTCATAGACCAGAAGAAATAAAAACACTCGGTATAAATGTACAATTAAAAATTCTTGTATAAAATAATAAATAACAACTAAAATCTACGATAAAATCCAGTCTTCTCGATTATACATGGTCGAACTATCCTAAAATTCCAATCCATAAAATGTGTGGCCCGTTGTCGGTTTAATACTAAAAGGGAAAGGACTTTTACACATAAAAACGTACATATCAGATCAGGAACCCATCACGTTCCAGAGTCTGCAATTTGCAAAAAATATTGGGGGGGGAGAGACGTCGATTTGCATATTTTTCAGGAGAAAAACAATTAGCTATATAATCCCTAATGCACCGAGACGTGATTGGAACGAAATCTCAGGAGAGAAACAGAGAAATCAAATGTGTAACGAATTAAAAATATCCAGAAACTGCAGGAATCTAATCTTGGCGTCCTTTCCCAATAAATCTGGTTAAAGAAAACTACGAGAATCTTGCTTGGCTGTAAGCAGCTGGCTGAAGGTTTGAGCGTCCTCCCCCCTATCTTAACATCTGGGTCCAACCCAGAGAGCTCGCATATCCTTTCGCCTGTGGTGTCGTGCACATTGATCTGGATCAGACGTGGGAAAGCTGCTGTTATCCAGATGTTCTGATATTAACCGTTTCCGGCAGCTTCAAGGCGATAGATATTGAAAGTTGAGGCTTGAAAATATCGGGAGAATTATCCGTTCCTCAGCTTTGTTCTAAATTCTAGTGGTAATGTATGGTTTTCATGAAGCCCTGTATCCCGAAGGTGGGGTCTTTTTTCCTTGAAGAGGTTTCGCCTCTCATCCAAGAAGCTTCTTCGGTTCTGACTGAAAGTTGGAAGATGGATAGGGATTTGGTCCTTAGCACTCTTGCTGAGAGCCGTTGAAGTCACTTGGAGGTTTTTATCTGTGGTCTCCAAATGGCCTCAGCGGGAGTCCTAACGACCAGATGACTGCAAAGAAGCACAAATCCTTCCATCAGAACTGAAGGAAGCTTCTTGGATGAGAAGCGAAACCTCCTCAAGGAAAAACAAAACTCCAGTCGCCTTTGGAAAAAACACCTTGGGGAAAACCGTGACTTGGATGACTGAGAAATCTCCACAGACGTAGTCAAGAGTCGCTTCTCGGGTGAAACCTACCTTCCAAGTCATCGATGGTCTTCTCCAATTTGGCTACCGATCTCTCGGCAAACTCGGCCCGGGTCTCTGCCTGTGGAAGGCAGGAGAAATACGAATCAGACGACGTTCCTGGCTTGAATTATGGGACAGTTTCAAACCAAGGCAGGTAGAATAACAAGACTTGGAAGGGACTTTGGAGGTCCTCTGTGTATAGTTATCAACCTTGTTAACCGTCAAGACTCTTTCCCCCGTTATGTATCCTAAATGGTGTATAATTTATGTATGTATGTATGATGAATGTATATCGTCATCATTTTAGCCATTGTTTATCCACTGCAGGATGAAGGCCTCTTCTACACGTTTCCAACTCATATGTGTGTGTCAGAGGTGGTATTCAGCCGGTTCGCACCGGTTCACACGAACCGCTGGCGGAAATTTGGCCAAGGATGCCGAACCGGTAGTGATGGCCGGCTGGTCACACCTCTTCACCAGTCCCCCGATTGCCGATTGCTCGTCCCGCCTGCCATGTTCTTCACGCACGCGCATCCCATTGCCTTGCAAGTCCAATGGGATGCGCGTGCGCGAAGAACATGGAGGCAACGGCAGCTGCTTTTTCCGCGACCTCCGGTACTTTTCAGCGGCCAGCCGTGGCCTCTTCGCCAGCCGCTTTTCAGCAGCGGCGGCTGGCCGCAGGCTACCGAAAACTCCAGCAAGCTTGCCTTCCAGACTCTGGACCAGCTGCCGCGGAAGGTAAGCAGCCCAAACAAAGTTCAGAGGAGGAAGTTCGGGGAGGAAGCGGGGCTACGGCCGGGGCTACCAAAGGAGGGGAAACGGGGGTGACTGGTGGGGGTAGATGGAAATTCCAAACATTATCCTACCTTTTCCTGTGGGCATGGCTAGGTGGGGGTCATGTGATTGGGTGGGCATGAGTGATGTCAAGTTGGCCACGCCCACTCAGTCACATGCCCCCCCACCTAGCCACACCCACCGAACCGGTAGCGAAAATTTTTGAAACCCACCACCGATGTGTGTGCGTGTGTGTATAATTTCATTTAAAATTGACAGTAAAGGTTATCTCATCTCATTATCTATCCCGTTCCAGGCATACGGTTGTCCAATCTCTTCTTCAGAAACCTCCAGTGATGGAGCAGCCACAACTTCTAGTGGCAAGCCGTTCCACTGGTTAATGGTTCTTACAGTCAGGAAATTTCTCCTTAGTTCTAGGTTGGTTCTCACCCGGCCTCCTACACCACTCACCTCTTTGAGTTTGTCAGTCAAAATCTTGATCTCCTCTTCATATTTGTCCTCTTTTTGAGAGTACTGGAGGAGGAGAAAAAAAGACACGCTCAAGAATCCAACTGTAACTGAGCGTGCGACCCTGAGTACATCATCCCCCAAAGTCAGGTCCCTGCTCGAGGTAGAGACTCCCACCCAGCTAATTTTGGGGTTTTATCCTATGCCTTTCAGATTGAAATATGGAAATTTCAGATGCTCTCTCAGCCCCCCAATATGGGAAGCCGGATCCCCTTAATGTCGTTCCATTGGTGTGTTTCATTTAAACAACCGCACCCAAAAAAAAAATAAATAAATCGTAAAATTAGGTGCAACTTTATCCACATAAATTGGGGTCATAACTACAGGACTACCTGTAACTCCGATAAACATTGTCCTATAGTACTTCAAAAGAAAAACAAAAAAGACAGATGCTTAGGAATGTTAGTTATATAGTTTTATCTTCTTAATATTGTAAGCTGTTCAGAGTTACCCTGTGGTAAGATAGATAGATAGATAGATAGATAGATAGATAGATAGATAGATAGATAGATAGATGGATGGATGGATAGATAGATAATAGATGGATAGATATGAGAGTAGATGGATGAGTGGGTGGATGAATGATAGACGATAGATAGATAGATAGATAGATAGATAGATAGATAGATAGGAGAGTAGATGGATGGATGGATGGATGGATGGATGGATGGATGGATGGATGGATGGATATGAGAGTAGATAGATGGATGATGGATGGATGGATAGATGAGTGGATGGATAGATGGATGGTAGATAGATATATAGATAGATAATAGATGGATGGATGGGTTGGTGGGTGGATGGATGGATGGATGGATGGATGCAGGAAAGAACAGACATAGATATATAATAGATAGGAATGATAGAATAGATAGATATAGATAGATGAATAGATAGATAGATGAAAGGAGAGAGAGAGAGAGAGAGAGAGAGAGAGAGAGAGAAAATAAAATAAAATATAAAATAGCTATGTAGAGTTAGAATGATGACAGCCAAAATATAGATTACGCAATTAACCAACTGACCTCCCGGTTATTTTCTCAGCAGACCCAAGAAACCCATCCCCCCCTGCCCCCCCCAAAAGGCCGCAGAGGGATTTTGTGATTCCATTTCTAATCATCACCATCATCGATTTTCATATCTCAGCAGGAGGGGGAAAGGACCGCCCTACCTTCTCTGCCTGAGCCTCAAGCGATTTGAGATTGTTGGTAACGTTCTTCAGCTCGTCTTCCAATTCTGAACATTTACTGCGCGTGTCGGGGAAGGCGGAAAAAGAAAGAAAGGATGGGGGGAAGGGGAGGGGAGAAAAAAAGAAAGAAAGAAAAGGACAGGGTGGGAAGGATGGCGAGAGGAGACAGAAAGAAAGAGAAGTGAATCTTTGAGCTGGGAAGTGAGGGTCGGGTGTGATGTGAGGACACAGATGTGAGGACAATCAACCCATAGAACAGAAGTTGTCAGAAATGGTGTAGGATCTCCTGCTTGATGGGGTTAGACTAGATGACCTCAAAGGGCCCTTCCGACTCTGTTAAATGTGAAAACCTAGTGCTATTATTATTATTATCTTTATTTATTAAATAGTAATTTTTCAACTGAGTGTCTATTCGAAGGGTACAGGTTTTCGTTCCCCGGGGAATATTATAACAATCTCTTATCATATTGCCATATAATATTCTATATTATGCAAGCCTCTTCCCTCGCGAAACTCCAAATAAAACGAGTTTGCTTGGAGCGCTGTTCGCTTTAAACCAACCGCGACCTTCGTTTCACGACTGCTGGGAAAAAGCCACACCGGAGTCTGGATTTACAGCCCTTAATTCTGGCCTTAATTACTGTCGTAAATCGAGAACTATTTGTAAAATCCTATTGTGGGGAAGAGACATCTGATTCCCACTCCCTTCTCCCTGGTCCTTCCCTTCTTTTGCGGTTCTTTTAAGGCTAAAATTAGGACTTCCTGCTTGGAGCTGCAAAATAAAATAAAATAAAATAAAAATTGCTATCGCTTTCCAGCAGCTTCTGCAGATGCCAGGATGCCAGCTTTAGGATAGCCAAAGGCCCAAATGGTAGCTAAAGATAAATGTGTATACATCCGAATTAGACTGTGTTGTTTCTCTGTGTCGTATAATATCTGTGGGTAGATACATAATTCTGTATTTATTTATCTTGCCGTGTCCATGTGGTGTAAAATCGGAGGTGGTGACCCCTTTAAGAGCTGTAGGCAACGAAATTTCATTTTTAATCTGTGCCATTGTGCATTTAGTACCGTATTTCCCCCCCAAAATAAGATCTAACCAGAAAATAAGCCCTAATGCGTCTTTTGGAGCAAAAATTAATATAAGACTCGGTCTTATTTTCCAGGGAAACATGGTAATTCTATTCTATTCTATTCTATTCTATTCTATTCTATTCTATTCTATTCTATTCTATTCTATTCTATTCTATTCTATTCTATTCTATTCTACTTTACTCTACTCTATTTTCTTTTTTCTCTATTCTCTATTTTCTCTATTCTACTCTACTTTCTCTTCTCTTCTCTTCTCCTCTCCTCCTTTCATTCTATTCTACTCTATTCTCTATTTCTATTCTCCTACTCTACTCTACTCTAATTCTATTTCTATTCTCTATATTCTCTATTTATTCTCTATTTTCTCTATTCTACTCTCCTCTCCTCCCCTCCTCTCCCTCTCATTCTATTCTACTCTATTCTACTTCTATTCTATTCTATTCTCTAAATTCTCTATTCTCTTTTCTCTATTCTACTTTCTTCTCTTCTCTTCTCTCCTCTCCTCTCATTCTATTCTACTCTATTCTCTATTCTTCTACTCTACTCTACTTATTCTATTCTATTCTATTCTATTCTATTCTATTCTATTCTATTATTCTATTCTTATTCTATTCTACTCTCTATTTTCTATTCTCCTATTCTACTCTACTCTAATTCTTTTCTCTCTTCTCCTATTCTACTCTACTCTACTCTACTCTACTTCTATTTTTTTCTACTCTATTCTCTATTCTCCTCTCCTCTCCTCTTCCCTTCCTTTCTCTTCCCTCTATCCCCTATCCTATCCTATATGGGGGCACCGGTACCAGAAGGCCCAGGCGCACAGCTTACAAGCTGCGAGGATGGCCGCCAAAGTGCCCGTTCGTGCCAGAATCTGGTGAGAGTTTGCCTGGCTAAAACCAGCAGCCACAGCGGCTGTCTGTTTGAAAGAAAGCAAAAATGTTTTGTTTTTTTTCTTCCAAAAAATAAAAAAAGGAAGGAACGGGGGAAAAAGCGGCTCAGAGAAGGCAAGGCCAGGGAAAGCAGAGCCCGTCAAGCATCGAAGGCAGCAAGGAGAAGGAGAAAAGGAGGGACGTGCACGGGAGGAGCAGAGGGAGAAAAATGAGAATTTAGGAGCCTCGGCGCGCAAGGGAGGCGAGCCAGCGAGAGAGAGAGAGAGGGAGAGAGAGAATTAGTACCTTTTCTTCAGCCTGAGAAAGGAATTTCAAGTTTTGGTCCATCAGACGGTTCTGCTCATTCGTTTCTCGTAAACGGCTGGTTTAGGGACGGCCACGGGTTCGAGGGGGGAAGGAGGGGCCGGAAAGGAGCAGCGGCGGCGGCGGCAACAACAACGGAAAAAGAGGCAAAGCAGCCGTAAAAGGAAGGGACGGACGGACGGACGAGGAAGAAAGGCAAGGGGGGAAAAAAAAGGAAAAATAAAAATTGGTCACAACACATGCATGGCGGGAGGGAGAGGATTTTCAAGGGGGGGGGAGAGTGGGCTGTTTGGGGGGGGAAGTGCGTGCCACAGGGGTGGGGTGGGTAGGGGGTGGAGGTAGGGGGTGCATTACACGAGGCCGGGAAGCTTGACGGGGGGATAAATGAAAGCAGGTTTGCTTGTGTGGAAGGTGATTCAACGCAGCCCGTGTTGGCGCTCCCATCGTCCAGGCCGATTCAGACATGCAACCGGTGGTCTGGGGCAGGATTGGGGGGGGGGGTGTCTCCAAACTTACTTACTTATTTCCCTTCCATCTCTTTCTCCTGCCCCTTCCTTCCTTCCTCTCTCCCTCCCTCCCATCCATCTCTTCCTTCATGGCCCTTCCTTCCTTCCTTTCTCTTCCTCCTGCCCCTTCCATCCATCCATCCATCCATCCATCCATTTATCCATCCATCCATCTCTTTCTCCTGGCCCTTCCTTCCTTTCTCTTCCTCCTGCCCCTTCCTTCCTTCCATCCATCTCTTTCTTCTGGCCCTTCCTTCCATTCTCTTCCTCTTCCACCTGCCCCTTCCTTCCTTCCTTCCTTCCTTCCATCCATCTATCCATCCATCCATCTTTTCCTCCTGCCCCTTCCTTCCTCTTCCTCCTGCCCCTCCCTTCCTTCCATCTCTTTCTCCTGGCCCTCTCTCCCTCCCTCCCATCCATCCATCCATCCATCCATCTCTTCCTTCATGGCCCTTCCTTCCTTTCTCTTCCTCTTCCTCCTACCCCTTCCTTCCTTCCTTCCATCCATCTATCCATCTCTTTCTCCTGCTCCTTCCTTCCTTACATCCATCCATCCATCCATCCATCCATCCATCCATCCATCCATCCCTCTCTTCCTTCCTGGCCCTTCCTTCCTTCCTCTTCCTCTTCCTCCTGCCCCTTCCATCCATCCATCTATCCATCTCTTTCTCCTGCCCTTTCCTTCCTTCCTTCCTCCCTTCTCTTCCTCCTGCCACTTCCTATCCTACACACCCATTGCCGGTGGATCCATCGTCCCCGGCTTTGCCGGCTCAGATATTCTGGGAGTGGAAGTCCACAAGCCTTAAAAGTTGCCAAGGTTGGAGACCCCTGCTCCAAGAGCTGGGGACAAAGTGCCCGGGAGGAGTGAGGGGCCCGCCATGTTGGGATGACCAAGGCACTGGGGTTGTAGGCTTTGAAGAGGGACGTCCGGCGGTCAGCCCACATGTTGTCCTTCCGAGAAAAGGCCGAGACCGAAGAGGAAGGAGCGACGTCCAACTCTCTCCCCTTCCACCGTCGGCCCCACAGCTTCAGGCCTCGTCTAACCGGGAAGTGGGGGGCAGGTGGGGGGGGCAGAGACAAGCCACTGGTGTTAGCAACACATGCGGGGCAGGGCAGAAGGGAGGGTGTGTATCATGCGAAAGGAGCTGGCGAGAGGACAAACACTCACGATTCGGCCAGCTCGGCTCTCTCCTCGGTCCGTTCCAGATCTCCTTCAATGATCACCAGCTTACGAGCAACCTAGGAGGAAGAGGAGGGGGTGGCAGAGAGGGTGAGAAGGGAAAAGAGGGGGGCGGGCTTGGTTTGGGGGGGTTAAGGCGCCAAGGCTAGAAACCAGGAGACAGGGAGTTCTAGTCCCGCCTTAAGTAGGAAAGCCAACTGGGTGACTTTGGGCCAATCACCAGGAGACAGGGAGTTCTAGTCCCACCTTAAGTAAGAAAACCAACTGGGTGGTTTTGGGCCAATCACCAGGAGACGCGGAATTCTAGTCTTGCCTTAACCATGAAAGTCAGCTGGTTGATTCTGGGCCAATCACCAGGAGACGGTGAGTTCTAGTCCCACCTTTGGCATGAAAGCCGGCTGGGTGACTTTGAGCCAATCACCAGGAGATGGGGAGTTCTAGTCCCACCTTTGGCATGAAAGGCGGCTGGGTGACTTTGAGCCAATCACCAGGAGACAGTGAGTTCTAGTCCCACCTTTGGCATGAAAGCCGGCTGGGTGACTTTGAGCCAATCACCAGGAGATGGGGAGTTCTAGTCCCACCTTTGGCATGAAAGCCGGCTGGGTGACTTTGAGCCAATCACCAGGAGATGGGGAGTTCTAGTCCCACCTTTGGCATGAAAGGCGGCTGGGTGACTTTGAGCCAATCACCAGGAGACAGTGAGTTCTAGTCCCACCTTTGGCATGAAAGCCGGCTGGGTGACTTTGAGCCAATCACCAGGAGACGGTGAGTTCTAGTCCCACCTTTGGCATGAAAGCCGGCTGGGTGACTTTGAGCCAATCACCAGGAGACGGTGAGTTCTAGTCCCACCTTTGGCATGAAAGCCGGCTGGGTGACTTTGAGCCAATCACCAGGAGACAGTGAGTTCTAGTCCCACCTTTGGCATGAAAGCCGGCTGGGTGACTTTGAGCCAATCACCAGGAGACTGGGAGTTCTAGTCCCACCTTAGGCACGAAAGGCGGCTGGGTGACCTTGGATCAATCACCAGGTGGCAGTGAGTTCTAGTCTCGCCTTAGGCACGAAAGCCAGCTGGGGAACTTCGGGGCAGCCTCTCTCACCCAATACCAGAGAAGGACTCCCAAGCTGCAGCCCGTCCCTTAAAATGAAAGGCTCTAGTCCCTCGCGATGCCGAAAGGAAGGCTGCGTGGAAGAGGTTCTGCTTATATACACCGAGAAACTACAGATTTTTACAGACTTGGGGTCAAAATTCTCTCTGAAAAGTCATCTTTTTTCCCCCTCCTCAAAATCCCAGGTGATCGAGGGAGATTCCTGCTGCCAGAGCGGAGGGCCACCCACCTCCTCGTACTTCCGGTCGGCCTCCTCGGCAATGTGCTTGGCCTCCTTCAGCTGGATCTCCTGCAGCTCCATCTTCTCCTCATCCTTCAGGGCTCTGTTTTCAATGACTTTCATGCCCCTGTCGGGAACGAACCAACGAATGAATGAATGAGGAAGGAAGGAAGGGACAGGGGAAGGAATAAAGGAGGAAGGGAGGGATGGAGGGAAGGAAGGATGGAAGGAAAGAAAGAAAGGAGGGAGGGACAGGGGAATAAAGGAGGGAGGGGGGAGGGAATACAGGCAAAGGGAGAAAGGAAGGAAGGAAGGAAAGAAGGAAGAGATGGGAAGAAGGAATAGACGGGAAGGGAGAAAGGAAGGATAAAAAGAAAGAAGGGAGGGAGGGAAGGACAGGAGAAGGAATAAAGGAGGGAGGAAAGGAAGGCAGGGAGGGAGGGAGGGACAGGGGAAGGGAAAAGGATGGAAGGAAAGAAGGGAGGGAGGGACAGGGGAAGGAATAAAGGAAGGAGGAGGAAAGGAAGGAAGGAATAGACAGGCGAAGGGAGAAAGGAAGCGAAGGAAAGGAGGAAGAGACGGGAAGAGAAGGAAGGAAGGAAGGAGGGAAGAAAAGAAGGAATAGACAGGGGAATGGAGAAAGGAAAGAAGGGAGGGAAGGAATAAAGGAGGGAAGGAATAGACAGGCGAAGGGAGAGAGGGGAGGAAAGAAGGAAGGAAGAGACGGGACAGTCAGCTGATATACTTGCTTTACGACCCTCCCGACTTACGACCCAGCCCTATGACGGTCATAAGTCAAGGACGGAGCCATTCAGAAGCCCCTCACCCACCTCTCGCTCTCATCGGCGGCCTTCTCGGCTTCCTCCAGCTTCTGCAAGGCCGTGGCCAGGCGCTCCTGAGCCCGGTCCAGCTCCTCCTCCACCAGCTGGATGCGCCGGTTCAAGGACGCAACCTCGGCTTCAGCCTGGGGGGGGGGGGAGGGAGGAAGAGAGACAGACCATACATTAAGCCCCCCCCAACCAGAGCAAATTCCCTCTTCCAGGGGCCACATCCGGCCCTTGCGCTGTCCCTCTCCATCCGGCCTCTTTGTATTGCTTTCCCAGGGAGTCCTCGACTTACGTCCACCGCTGAGCCCAACGTTTCTGTTGCTAAGCGAGACAGTTGTTAAGTGAGTTTTGCCCCAACTTTCCGTGCCTCCTCCCTTCCTTCCATCCATTTCTCCTCTTTTTCTTCCACTCCCTTCCTTCCCTTCGTCCCCCTTCCTTCCATTCATCCATCTATCTCCTCCTCCCTCCCTTCTTTTCTCTTATCCTTCCTTCCCCCTCCAATCTTCCGTCCTTCTCTCCCTCCCTCCCATTTTTCGTTCCATCCATTTCCTCCTCCTCCCTTCTTTTCTCGTTCTTCCTTCCCCCTCCAATTGTCTTTCCTTCCTTCCCTTCTTCCTCCTCTCCCTTCATTCTTCCATCTCCTCCTCCCTCCCTCCCTTCTCTTATCCTTCCTTCTCCCTCCAATCTTCTTTCCTTCTCTCCCTCCCTCCCATTTTTCCTTCCTTCTCCTCCCCCTTCCTTCCTTCCATCCATCCATTTCCTCCTCCTCCCTTTTCTCTTATCCTTCCTTGCCCCTTTCTTCCTCTTCTTCCTTCCCTTCCTTCTTTCCATCTCCTCCTTTCTCTTTTCCTTCCTTCCCTCTCCAATCTTCCTTCCTTCCTTCCATCTACCCATCTCTTCCTCCTCCCTCCCTCCCTCCCTTCCTTTCTCTTAGGCTTCCTTCCCTCTCTTCTTCCTCCCCCTTCCTTCCTTCCCCCTTCCCTCCCCTCCTCCTCCTCCCCCAGAGCTGTGGGCACCATCGGGGCCACCATCTGCTGCCAAGCTTAATCCCGAGCAATCTTCGTATGGTTTTAGCACATGGGCTTTTCCTGGCCGGAGCGTCCCGGGCTGAGCTTGGAGAGGTCTCAGCCTCAGATCTGCGCCACCCTTGACCCCCGGGGCAGATTTGAAGGAAGCGCCACCTTAGCCAGCTGGTGGACAGGAGAAGAGAGTGGGTGAGGGTCTCCCTCGCCAGGCTGGCGTTGCTTCAGAACCGGACCCCGGGGCTGGCAAAGGTGTCAGCTGCTTCGGCAGCTAAATCCAGAGACTCCTTAAGCTTTTAAAAGATAATTTTAAGATCGGTGGACTTCAACTCCCAGAATTCCCCAGCCAGGTCTGGGAGTGGAAGTCCCCCTCTCTTAAATCATGCAAACTGGGGGATTCTGGGAGTCGAAATCCACCCCTCTTAAAGCAGGCTGGCTGGGGGATTCTGGGAGTCGAAGTCCATCCGTCTTAAACCGAGACAGGGAAAACAACACTGGGCTAGGACCAGGCAGTGGAGACTCACATTTGCAAGTTCACCCAGGGGTAAACCAAAAAAAAAAAAGTTTTTTTTCTCCCCCAAGGAAAGATTTCCCCAGCTCTTCACCACTTTTTCGGAAGGGAGGGAGGGGGAGGAAAAAAAAATCTGTTGAACTTCACCCTCACAGGGAATATCGCCCCTCAAGAGGGCAACTCATGTGGGTGGGGGTGGGGGTGGGAGAGAGAGAAAAAGAGAGAGAAAGTGAGAAAGAGAAAGAAAGAGACAGGGAGAGGGAGAAAGGGAGAGAAAGAAAGAGAGAGAAAGAGAGAAAGGGAGAGAGAGAGAAAGAAAGAGAAAGGGAGAGAGGGAGAAAGAGAAAGAGAGGGGGGAGAAAAGGGAGAGAAAGAAAGAGAGAAAGAGAGAAAGGGAGAAAGAGAGGGGGGAGAGGGAGAAAGGGAGGGAAAGAAAGAGAGAGAGAAAAGGAGAGAAAGAGAGAGAGAAAGGGAGAGAGGGAGAAAGAGAAAGAGGGGGGGAGAAAAGGGAGAGAAAGAAAGAGAGAGAGAGAGAGAGAGAAACGGAGAAAGAGAGAGAAAGAGAGGGGGGAGAGGGAGAAAGGGAGAGAAAGAAAGAGAGAAAGAGAGAGAGAGAAAGGGAGAAAAAGAAAGAGAGAAAGGGAGAGAGGGAGAGAGAAAGAGGGGGAGAAAGGGAGAGAAAGAAAGAGAGAAAGAGAGAGAGAGAAAGGGAGAGAAAGAAAGAGAGAGAGAAAGGAAGAGAGGGAGAGAGAAAGAGGGGGAGAAAGGGAGAGAAAGAAAGAGAAAGAAAAAGAGAGAGAAAGGAAGGAGAGCGAGGAAGAGAGAGAGAGAGAAGAAAGAAAGAAAGAAAGAAAGAAAGAAAAGAAAGAAAGAAAGAAAGAAAAGAAAGAAAAGAGCTCCTGGCACCCAGAGCCTACCCCCTCCTCCTTATGGGAACCCAGCAAAGAAAACTTGGGAAAGTCCACTCGTCCCCCACCTCACTTTGCAAAATTCCTTCGTGCACCAGGCTTGGAAGAAGTCTCTCCCGCCCCCCCCCCATCCTCACCCCACTGCCGCCATATCCCCAAGGAGCCTCCCTAGAAGCAGACAAAGAAAGCCAGCCACCACGGACGGGAGGGGGGCGGGGGGGGGGCAGAGGAATGTCAGAGAGAGAGAGAGAGCCAGCCGGGAAGGCGTGGGACCACAGCCAGCTCTGCCCTAGAGAGCCAAGTCCGCAGGGAAGGGCTCCAGAAGGAAGGGGGGGGTGGGGGGATGGAACGGACATGAGAGCAAGGTTCCAATATTTGGGGGGGGGAATGCCCCAAAGAAAAGGGGGTCAACTTGTCCTCCAAAGCATCGTAAGGCAGGATGAGTAGTCCTCCGAAAAATTATTTGCATTTTTTATATTGCAAAATATAAATCAGGGGGGGGGGGTTTCTCAAACTCTACGGCCCCTGGGACAAATACGTGCAATGAACGTTTGCGTTGCTGCAGAGAGTCTCCCCCTTCGGGGTCTTCTTCTGTGGGTCGGAGGGGGGCAGAAATTCTGAATTGGGGTCTGCTTCGGCCTCCTGGTGGGGGGCTTTGGGCGAAGGCTGGAGGGAAGCGTCGCTGGTGGGGAAGAGCCGGAGGGCCTCGTTCCAGTGGGACTGCACCATGGCCTGGAAACTGGCTGACTATCTCAGCCTGCTGAGCCTCCAGGTGCCGGTACCTGGCCTTGCACTCTCGCAGGTCTTCCCTCTGCTTGGAAAGCCTATGCTCCTAGTCCTCAGTGAGGTGCTTCTGCGGAGCCTCCTTCTCGGCCAGATCCAATTTGAAAGTGAGCAGTTTTGCCAACTCTGAGTCCTTCGGGAGAAGGGCGGTATAGAAATTCAATAAATAATAAAATAATAATAAATAACTCTTTCTCGTGGGGGCTGCTTAGCTCCAACAACTGCTTCCTGCTGGGGTCCTAAGGATCTCGGGCGGGCAGGCGAGGGGAGGCGCCCCTCGACGTGAGTGACATCAAGTCGGCCACGCCCCCCACCCACTCACATGACCACCTCGTCACGCCCACCCGGCCGGTCGTTAGTCAGATCGTATTAGTGGTCCGCGGGATTTAAAACTATGAATTTAGGGGGTCCCGAAAGGTCGGACTAGATGGCCTCCAAGGTCCCTCTCAACTCTTTTGTTATTCTGAGTCCGGCAAAGATGCCAAGCCATCGTCGACGTCCCTTCAGTTAAAATTAGAAAATCTCAGTTTCAGAAGGTTTTAATTGGCCGTCGTCGTCCGCGGGGAGAATTTTTCCTATTTTGGAGCATTTCAACTAGGACGGCCCGATTTTGCTGAAGGTGAAATAAAAGACACGGATGTTAAGAGGGATGGCATGCAGGGTTTGACCGAAAGTCATGCCCACCACGCAAGATTTCTACCCACCCACCCACCCTCCTGCCGGGCTGAAAAACCCACAACCTGACATCGCTACGGTTCGACAAGCAGGCTTGGCGTGGAAACCTGCAGATGTCCGAAGAAGCCGGCTCTGACCAGGTTCGCCGCGTGGCTTCTGTGCCAGGCTGTTAGCGGGCGACAGGCAGCTGTGCCAACGTCATGTGCCATCCAGCGAGCCTTCACTGGGGCGGAGAGTTCTGCTCTGCATCTGGGCTCAGTTTTATCCTATTTATTATTCCTGATCAAATAAGAGCCTTGGTAGTACAGGGGTTTAAGGCACCCTGTTATTAAGCTGGTTATTAAGACCAGCTGCCTGCAGTTACTGCAGGGTTCGAATCTCACCAGGCTCAAGGTTGACTCAGCCTTCCATCCTTTCTAAGGTAGGTTAAATGAGGACCCAGTTTGTGGGGGCAATAAGCTGACTTTATATAAATATATACAAAAGTATGAAGGCTATTGCTTAGCGCACTGTAAGCCGCCCTGAGTCTCCGGAGAAGGGCGGCATATAAATCAAATTAAAAAAAAAAAAAATCACAATTCAGCCACTTGTCTGAAAGGGTTTGGAAAGAAGGAAGGAAGGAAGGAAGGAAGGAAGGAAGGAAGGTAGGAAGGAAGATAGGTAGGTAGGAAGGAAAGAAGGAAGGTAGGAAGGAAAGAAGGAAGGAAGAAAGGAAGATAGGTAGGTAGGAAAGAAGGAAGGAAGGAAGGTAGGAAGGAAAGAAGGAAGGAAGGTAGGAAGGAAAGAAGGAAGGAAGGAAGATAGGTAGGTAGGAAGGAAAGAAGGAAGGTAGGAAGGTAGGAAGGAAAGAAGGAAGGAAGGAAGATAGGTAGGTAGGAAGGAAAGAAGGAAGGTAGGAAGGAAAGAAGGAAGGAAGGAAGGAAGGAAGATAGGTAGGTAGGAAAGAAGGAAGGAAGGTAGGAAGGAAAGAAGGAAGGAAGGTAGGAAGGAAAGAAGGAAGAAAGGAAGGTAGGAAGGAAGGAAGGAAAGAAGGAAGGAAGGTAGGAAGGAAGGAAGGAAGGAAGGAAGGAAGGAAGGAAGGAAGGAAGGAAGGAAAAAAGGAAGGAAGGTAGGTAGGAAGGATGGAAAGAAGGAAGGAAAGAAGGAAGGAAGGAAGGAAGGAAGGAAGGAAGGAAGGAAGGAAGGAAGGAAGGAAAAAAGGAAGGAAGGTAGGTAGGAAGGATGGAAAGAAGGAAGGAAAGAAGGAAGGCAGGAAGGCAGGAAAGAAGGAAGGAAGGAAGGAAGGAAGGAAGGAAGGAAGGATATCAGAATAACAGAGTTGGGAGGGACCTTGGAGGTCTTCTAGTCCAACCCCCTGCTCAAGCACGAGACCCTAGGACCCATTCAGGCAAGTGGCTGTCCATTCTCTTCTTGAAAACTTCCTGTGATGGAGCAATTGACAACTTCTGGTGGCAAGGTGTTCCACTGGTGAATTGTTCTCACTGTCAGGAAATTTCTCTTTAATTCCAGGTTTTGCTTCTCTCCTTGGTGAGTTTCCATCCGTTGCTTCTTTGTCCTGCCTTCAGGTGCTTTGGAGAATAGGTGGACCCCCCCCCCACTCTTCTTTGGGGCAGCCCCCCAAATATTGGAACATTCTTATCGTATTCCCGCTAGTCCTTCTTTTCTCTCGACCGGCCAGACCCAACTCCTGCCACCGTTCTTCTTACGTTTTCACCTCCAGGCCTTTAATCCTCCTAGTTAGCTCTTCTCGGCGCTTTTTCCCAAAAACCTCTTTTTTGTAATGTGATGACCGAAAAACTGTGGGCCCAGGATCCCAGCTGTGGTCTTAACCTTAGCCACTTTCAGATGTCTAGACGACAAGTCCCAGAATTCCCCTAGCTGGCAAATTCAAATGCCGCTCATGAGGACTAGAAACCTGCTCAAGCAGAAGCCAAAACTCAGCGGGACAGAATCCCCAGCAGTTCTTCCTCTACGGACTTTTTATCCCTCCCAAAAGACGACACGACCCCCCCCCCCCAATTCAGAAAAGGAATCTGTTTGACTTTCGGCCTCTTTTAAGCCAAGTTTTATCAGCCGGGCCTGGTAATCTTCCATAGGGGGTTTATCGCATCTCGGCTAATTTTGCAAAGCATTAATGCCAATGCAAGTCCGCACAAGCCCAGGAGCTGCGAAAGGGCAGCTGGAGGTCTGTTTCCAGACCCCCACCCCACCCCGAACGAACGTGCAACAGAGGCAGTGTCGAAATCAAGACTGTCCAGCCAGATGTTTTGCAAAGGTCCGGCCACATCTGGCAACCCCTCCAACCCTGGAAAAACTGCTATTATATTCGGCCCCACATTCCTTTTTTTCCCCCCTGGACCCTCCATACCCAATTCCTGCAACCGGGCCAGGAGGAAGAGATGGATGGATGGAAGGAAGGAAGGGCCAGGAGGAAGAGATGGATGGATGGATGGATGGATGGATGGATGGAAGGGCCAGGAGGAAGAGGAAGGAAGGAAGGGCCAAGAGATGGATGGATGGATGGAAGGAAGGAAGGAAGGGCCAGGAGGAAGAGATGTATGGATGGATGGAAGGAAGGAAGGAAGGGCCAGGAGGAAGAGATGGATGGATGGATGGATGGAAGGAAGGAAGGATGGCTGAGGAATTCTGGGAGTTGGAAGTCCACAAGTCTTAAAGTTGCCAAGGTTGGAGACCCCTGCAGTCCAGGCCAGCCTGAAGGGAGGGGAGGGGTCCTGCTCGACACCCCCCACCCCCAAGGTACAATGACTTCTGATCCAGGCCAGCCTGTAACCGCAACATGGCTTGTTTAGCTTGCATTTAAGGTGTGTTGGTTTGTGCAAACAAACCTTGGTTAAAAACCAGCATCTCCTTCCATCCTAGTTACTTCTGAGGCAACACCCCAAATCAGCCTTTCCCTCCCCCCAAAAAAACTCCAAAAAACAATATCGAAAACAAGACAGGTATTCCTCGACGTACGACCGGCATTGAGCCCAAAACACGTCGGTGTTTCAGCGAGACCTTTTAAGGGAGCTTTGCCTCGTTTTACAACCGTTCTGGTCGCCGTTAAGCGAATCGCTTAACATCTAATATTAATATCTAAAAATCTGGCTTCTCCATTGCTCGTCAGAAAGTCACAAAAGCGCGAGCTCCCAGGACGCAGCGACCGTCATAAACACGAGTCGGTCAGCGTCTGACGTGACCACGAGGACGCCGTGACGGTCGTTAAGTGTGAAAAGCAGTCCTCAGTCACTTTTTTCAGCGACGGCGTAACTTCGAACGGTCACTAAACGAACGGAGGTCAGTATCTTAAGGCTGGTGCTGGGTCCCCACATTTAACCATCATCAAGGACCTCTAACCTGGTTAATTTTTTTATATTTTTTTAATATATTTTTTTTTTGCTTCTTAATGAGGAAGTCCCTGTTTCCCACCTGGCTTTCCCACAACACCCAGATCTGCCGAAACCTGAACTTAAGCGAAGTATTTATAATATTTGCACTTATATATGTAAGTGCTGATAAGAAAGCGGGCAAAGGACAAACTCCTTTGGGCATAAATAATATGATAAAAAACTTGCAGACGAGGAAGTCAAAAGGTTTAAAAAAAAAAACAAGAACTGGCAGGTTTCCCACATCCACACCTAAGCAATGAAACACTCTTGGATTTTCTCCTCCGACGCAAAGCGATCCCGGGTAGTCCTCGACTTACAACCACTGCCAGAATTTCCACGGCCGAGCGAGGTTGTTAAGTGAACCGACGCTCGATTTCACCACTTTTTTTTCCCCCTTTTGCCAGGGCGTTACAGCAAATCGCTGCGGTTAAGGGAATCAAACCATCGTTAAGCGACTCACGTGGTCGTTAAGCGAATCTAGCTCCCCCCACCCACCCACTGAGTTTACTTGTCGGAAGGCTGCCAGGGAAGGTCACATATTTTGACCCCGGCAGGGTGGCAAACTTTTATAAATACGTGACGGCTGCCAAATGCTCCAATTTGTGCAAACGGTCATAAGTGCGAGGACTGGTCCCTTTTGACGGCCGTCATTTCGAACAGCGGCTAAACAAATGGTCGTACGTCGAGGACTACCTATAGATAACCGCACCCAAAGCCCTCTTCTGCTCCAGCGAACGCAGTATCCACTTATTTTTTTAGGAAAGTCAACCAAAAAAACACACCAGTTTTTTAAGTTAATTTCTTATCTCCAAATCCACTGGGAAAGGAAACACACATACAGACAAGACAAGATGGGCCTTAAGCTAAATTTGCCTTTGTACCCCACCCCACCCCAAAAAAAGAGCCTGAGTGGCGCAGCAGACGAATGCTACTGTTAAAGGTAGTATTTAGCTGCCAGCTGCCTGCAATTACTGCGAGTTCGAATCTCCCCAGGCTCAAGGTTGACTCAGCCTTCCATCCTTTCAAAGGTAGGTAAAATGAGGACCCGGTTTGTGGGGGCAATAAGCTGACTTTGTATAAAAATATACAAAAGGATGAAGGCTATTGCTTAACGCCTTGTAAGCCGCCCTGAGTCTCTGGAGAAGGGCGGCATATAAATCAAAATAAAATAATAAAATAAAATAAAATAAAATAAAATAAAAAAATAAAATAAAATATAAAATAAAGTAAAGTAAAGTAAAGTAAAATAAAATAAAATGTAAAGTAAAGTAAAGTAAAATAAAATAATAAAAAAAATAAATAAAATAAAATAAAATAATAAAATAAATTAAATTAAAATAAATTAAAATAAAATAATAAAATAAAATAATAAAATAAAATAAAACCTCTTCCCTAAAAAAAAAAAAAAAAAGAGAGAGAGAGAGAGAAATAAAAATAAAAGAATTGGGATGCACCCCAAGGCTTTATCTTGGGGTCCGAAAGAAAAGACAAGTTTTTGAGTTGGCAGTTAATACAGAAAGCGTGTTGTTTTTTTTTAAATCCTCCTCCAGTGGCTGCTGGAAGGATGGGGGGAAAAAAGGGCAAACAACACACAAAAATACACACACACACACACACACAATTACAAACAGCCAGCAGGCTCCTCTTACCCTCTCCCCCCACCCACCCCACTCCACCCCGATGTGGGGTGGACAAAAGAGCAAAAGAATGGAGAGATTGAAGTCACATACACACTGGCACAAACTCTCTCTCACAAACACACACACACACACATATATGCTGGCACTCCTCCCCTCTTAAAACCAGGCAGGAAACGGGGCGGCACCCGTCGTCCCCCCCCTCTCCTTCCCCCGGGCACGGCCTGGACGGCTGCCCCATTTCCTAAATAGGGAAAAAGAGCCGTTTGCCCTGACCCACTTCCCATCCGTAAAGCCAACGCCTCTCTGAATTTATTCTGATTTTTTCCCCTCTTTTTTTTTTAAAAAGATGCTTTTTTTACAGTAGGGAGGCCATCTCGGCCTCGCACACCCGGGCTTTGCACGCCCAAGGAAGAAGGGGGGGGGCAGCATCATTTAAATTTATTGGGGTTTTAAATCTGAGCCACTTTATTTAATTATTTAAAATTTTATACTGTTGTTTTGTCTGTGTTTTTAAATAGGCTGTACACAGCCTTGAGCTCTTCGGGAGAAGGGCGGTATAGAAATAAAATTATTATTATTATTATTATTATTATCAATTTTGCACAAACAAGCAAGAGGATCGCCAGTTCCTTGCCATGCCAAAATATCATAAAATCTTTCTTTTTTTATAAAAAAATTAAGTTTGCTTCTTCTCACTAAGGATAAAATATTCCTTTTTTTCCCCCTTCTTCTTCTTCTTCTTCTTTAATCCGATTCCATTTTACTGCCGGGGTTGAGATGGCTTAGTCAGCGGGACGGCAGTTTAATCTCTCCCATCTTGCTCTGCCTGCCGCAGCCCAGCCTCGCTGTCTACCTGATCCCTTCGAACAAGCAAGAGGACCCATCATCCACCCCTTCCTTCCCTTCAAGTTTTCTCCATCCTTTGGAGAGAAATCTTCCTTCCTTCTCTCTCTCTCTTTTCTGCAAGGGATCTATTTTTCTTCTCTGCTATCCAGGCCCCGGATCCTGAAAAATCAAATTATTTTAAGCACAGCCTGATTTTCAGGTTTAAAAAAGGAGGGATCTACGGTACTAAATACCTGGGATTTTCCTAGGCAGGATGAGGGATAGGAATGTTTCTGGAGGGGGAAAAAAATGATGATTAAACTCAGGTTAAATATATTTTTGGAGGCCTGAGGATAGACTGGGGTGGGGCAGCAGGAGGGGGGGAAAAGACAGCTGTTCCAAGGGAACCAGGTGAAAAAGAGGCAGATGGTTTCATTGGTTTACTAAATTTATATTTAATTTTTTTTTTTAATTTCGATCGGGATGGATCTGTCCACGCACGACTTCAGATCTTCCCAGCCCAAAACCCCTTTCTTCTCCCACCAGTTTGTGCAACCAGCCTGAGACCACAACACAAGGGAGGGGTCCATTATTCCAGACGAACCAACAATATTGAGTCATGCGTGGGTTGGGGAGGTGGATTGAGCCTCCAGGGGCAGCAGCAGTATACCAGATGCCAAGGAAGATGTGGTAATTTGAAGGCGGGCAGCTACCTGGGGCTTCTGGTGGAAAAAAAAAAAACTGCAACGCTGCGTTAAATTTTTAACCCAGGTTAGATTCTGCTAATGGTAAAGATGGATGGAAGAGAGCCTCCAGGGAGAGGAAGAGTCTATCTCCAACAGAAAGGTTCAGCAGAAAGTCTGGGGGAGAGAGTCCTATAAAACAGGTGAACCTTTCCACCTGTTCCAACTGCATCCTGCACACACCCCATGATCTAAGGAGCTGGGCACTCTTCCCATGCTCAGAGGCAACCTTGCTTGGGAGAGTGACAGCATTTCATTAGCAGAAGAATCATGAAGGGAAGCCACAAAAGGAGCCGAAGTCGCTAAGATTTAAGAGCAAAACCCTCCAGGATGATCACTTTCAGAGGGGTGGACTTCAACTCCCAGAATCCCCCACCCCAGCCAGCCACATCCGGTTCTAAACACAAGGTCGGTGGTGGGGGATTCTGGGTAGCAGCCCCCCTGCCCCAAATTCCCCTTCCCTCACAGCTGGCATCATCTGGGTCTCCATCAATCTGAGATGCCTCCAAACGCCATCCGCAGGAGAACAGCCATGGCAGGGGATTATGGGCCCTGTCCCCTTTTACAGGGCCAGCCGCAAAGCCTTCTGGGAAACATCCTCTCCACCAACAGGGAATTCTGGGTAACACCTCCCACCCACCCCCACCCCAAGTCTTCCCCTATCAGCTTGGCCAGCCTCATAGCATTCTGGGAAACCCCTTCTCTCCCCCTTCCCCAACCCCACCTTTTAAAGGTCACCCCCAACAGCTTGGCCAGCCGCAAAGCATTCTGGGAAGCCCCCCCCACCTTTTTGAGACTCTCCACCACCACCATGGGATTCTGGGTAAAAGACCCCCCCACACTTTCTCCCAACATCACCCCATCAATTCAGTCCAGCCCTAAAGCCTTCTAGGAAACCCCCTCCCTTCCTTGTAAAGGTCACCCCCACCCGTTTGGCCAGCCCCAAAGCCTTTTGGGAAGCCCCCTCCCATCCTCTAAAGCCCCCCCACCATCTTGGGAAGCCCCAAAGCCTTCTAGAAGCCCCCTCCCCCATTTAAAGCCCCCCCTCTGCCCCAAACCCTTCTGGGAAACCCCCTCCCCCCACTCTAAAGCCTCTCCACCAGCCCCAAACCCTTCTGGGAAGCCCCCTCCTCCTTTTAAAGCCCCCCCTCTGCCCCAAACCCTTCTGGGAAGCCCCCTCCTCCTTTTAAAGCCCCCACCAACCTCAAAGCCTTCTGGGAAGCCCCCTCCCCCATTTAAAGCCACTCCCCCAGCATCTTGGGAAGCCCAAAGCCTTCTGGGAAGCCCCCTCCTCCCTCTAAAGCCCCCCCACCAGCCCCAAAGCCTTCTGGGAAGCCCCCTCCTCCCTCTAAAGCCCCCCCCACCAGCCCCAAAGCCTTCTGGGAAGCCCCCTCCTCCCTCTAAAGCCCCCACCAACCTCAAACCCTTCTAGAAAGCCCCCTCCTCCCTCTAAAGCCCCCCCATCAGCTCCAAAGCCTTCTGGGAAGCCCCCTCCTCCCTCTAAAGCCCCCACCAGTCCCAAAGCCTTCTGGGAAGCCCCCTCCCCCATTTAAAGCCCCCCCATCTTGAGAAGCCCCCTCCCACCCTGGGGGAGCGGGGGATTCTGGGAAAAGAAGCCCCCAAGGGATGCTTGTGTGTGGGGGGGGCAGCCAAGCCTCTCCCTCGCCCCCTCCTCCCCCCTGAGGACCCCTCGCGGGGGATTATGGGTCCCCCCCGCCCACCCCGCCCACCCCCACCTGCTCTCGGGCGCGGCGCTCGGCCTCGGCCTCCCTCTGCAGCCGCTCGGCGCGCTCGTCGGCCTCGTCGGCGTGCTGCTGCAGCACCTGGATCTTGCGCTTCACTGCCTCGATGGTGGTCGCGCCCGCCATGGCCGCCCCGGCGCCGATGCTGCCGCCGCCCCCGCCCCGCCCCGCCCTCAAATACAGGGCCGCGCCCCGCCCCGTGACGTCACGCCATGACGACGGCGGCGACGGCGACGCCCTTGCCCTGCGTTGCCCCGGAGACGGGGGGGGAGACTGGCGGCGGCGCCTCCCCGTGACGTCACGCGCCCGGGATGCCTCGGCGACGTCGTTGCCACGGAGACGCGTGCTAACCCCTCCCTCCCATCCCCCCCCACATACAACTCTCTTTCTCCCGCCCTTAAGCATCCTGGGACTTGTAGTCCAGGCTCCTTTTGGGGCCTGTAGGAAAGGCTGTGAAGGATGATGGGTGAGGGAGTCCTTGCTTGGAGTCCCCTGAAGAAGAAGACAGCCTGGCTTCTCCCGCCCTCCCCCCCCCCACCCCGCTTTGCATGGGTAGAAGTGCCATTCCTGCCGTTGCCCAAATGTAACAACGGATTTAAAAAGAGTGGGAAGGGGCCTTGGAGGTCATCTAGTCCAGCCCCCTTGCTTAGGCAGGAGACTCTGCCTACCCTATTTCTGACAGATGTACAATCCGGGTCTCTCCTTGAAAGCTTTAGCCCAGATTTAACAGATTAACAGAGTGGGGAGGGACCTTGGAGGTCATCTAGTCCACCCCCCCACCCATTTCTGACAGGTGTCAATCCGGTCTCTTCTTGAAAGCTATCGAGGATGAAGCTCCCACAATTTCTGAAGGAAACTTCAGTCGATTGCCGTTGGGGACCCCTGCCTTAGAGCGGGCGGGTTGGGCTAGATGACCTCCGAGGTTCCCTTCCAACTCTGGATTCTGTAAGATTTCTGGTCGCAGCCCACTTATGAACCGGGAGTGAAGGGGTGGTGGTGATATCTCCACCCACTATCAAGTGCCAGGACATCGCATGGCAAAGCCCTACTGGACATCCCAGAGTTGAATCGAGTCCTGCCTGCAATGCCAACCTGATGCAGCAACATCTGGAGCATCCCTTGAAGACTATCGGCATTGACAACCTCCCTGTTTAGTCAATTGCAAAAGGCAGCTTTGCTTGGAACTGCTTACATCCTTGCAACCGTTACCTTCGATATTATTAAACTGTAATGACATCTGCCTATTCCTGATCAGTTAATTAAGTCCTGATTAAATCCGGACTTAAATATCTGGGCAACAAACCATAATAATTGGACACCTTCAGCCTTGGCAAAAACCCCATCGGTCAATTACGAATGGCAGCTCGACTTGGAAGAGCTGACATCCTTCAATAATATTTTAATATTATTAAGCAGCCATATATCCGCCTCGCCTGGATCCTTGGGAAGGACTTGAGAGGTGAACAAAAAAGTCAAATCCAGTCTCAACATCTGGCTGACTCTGCTACCGACCATAATATTAGACTCAACTGTCTTCGGTGTCCCCATCAACGTGTTTCTCAACCTCCGCAAGCTTTGACATGGGTGGATTTCAACTCCCAGAATCCCCCAGTTGCCGCCATGCTTTAAGATGGGTGGACTTCAACTCCCAGCTATGCTGGCTGGGGAATTCTGGGAGTTGAAGTCCACCCATGGACGGCAGCTGGGGGATTCTAGAAGTCCACCCATACTGCAAAATCTCCATTCCCACCCCACTCCAGGAGAAGGATACTGCAAAATCTCCATTCTCTCCCCACTCCAAAGGAAGGACACTGCAAAATCTCCATTCCCTCCCAGTTCCCAATTCTCTGAACTACTCAAAATTTCCGCTACCGGTTCTCCAGAACCTGCTGGATTTCACCCCCGGCTCTACCCCTTTTGCCAACACAGCCGTGTGGTCTGAAATGACCCCTCTCCCTCCCTATGACGGATGGGGGGTAGCATTGCTCTGTTCAACGGCTGGATTCTTTCCAACTCAGCCGGTTGGTCAGCGAGTGGAACTAGCTAGGGTGAAAAAAGAGGCAGAAAAATCAGAATTGGCTAAGCGAGGTTTGAAGACTGCAAGATAGGCAGATTAGACATATATGGGCATATATGGAAAATGGAATTATCTGAGCATCTGAAGGGGTTTTTTTTCCGTGGGGAAAGGAAACATTCCTTCCTGGTGAGGTCCATGCCTTTTTTTTCTCTCTCTCTCGTTTTTTTTTTCTTTAGCAGGGAAGAACCACATAAATTCTTTCCCCCTTACAAGACCGGTGGAAGATCTCAAAATCTCTTTGCTACTGGTTTGTTTTTCACCACGTTATTTATACGTGGGGGTGGGAGGTTAAAAAAAAAGGAGCCAGAAGAGCAGGTTTGCGGTCTGTTAAAGCTTAGCTGTAATAATTTATTTATTTTTTAAAGTGTCAGGGATGTTTTCGTGTCTACGTTGTGCCCTGTGGGAACATTGCTGTGTCTGAAGGGGTGGCATCACCGTTTGCAAACGGAAAACTGTTGGGTTTTTTTTCCAGAGGTGAAAATCCAGCAGGTTCTGACAGGTTCTGGCGAACCGGGAGCGGAAATTTTCAGCAGTTCGGAGAACCGGCAAATGTCACCTCTGGCTGGCCCCAGAGTGGGATGGGAATGGGGATTTTGCAATATCCTTCCCCCAGGAGTGGGGAGGGAATGGAGATTTTGCAGTATCCTTCCCCGCCATGCCCACAGAACCGGTAGTAAAAAAAAAAATTGGATTTCACCACTGGTTTTTTCCTCTCGATGAGAAATATACGACCATGATCCTCTTGCTTGATGGACAGTCGTGAAACTTTCCTGAATCAGGCTGGGGTTAGCCTGAGTTCTATTGCTGTGCTTGGACGACACCCAAAAATGCAAAAGTAGAATTTGGGAAGGATGCCCATAACCCATTATAAATTGAGAATGGTAGATGAGAGAGCAGGGGTGAAGGGATAAATAAATAATAGATGGATGATAGAGAGAGACAGATGGAAGGGAGGGAGGGAGGGAGGGAGGGAGGAAGGAAGGAAAAATGATGGGAGGAAGGAAGCAGGGAGGGAGGGAGGAAGGAAGGAAGGAAGGAAAGGACTGAGGAAGGAAGGAAGGAAAAATGATGGGAGGGAGGAAGGAAAGAAGGAACGAACGAACGAACAAACGGACTAAGGAAGGAAGGAAAGGAAGAAAAATGATGGGAGGGAGGAAGGAAGGAAGAAGGGGAGAGAAAGAGGGAGGAAAAATGGGAGGGAGGGAGGGAGGAAGGAAGGAAAGAAGGAAGGAAGGAAAAATGATGGGAGGGAGGGAGGAAAGAAGGAAGGAAGGAAGGAACGGACTGAGGAAGGAAGGAAGGAAAGATGATGGGAGGAAGGGAGGAAGAAAGAATAGGAGGGAAGGAGGGAGGAATAATGGGAGGGAGGGAGGGAGGAAGGAAGGAAGGAAGGAAGGAAAAATGATGGGGGGTAGGGAGGAAAGAAGGAAGGAAGGAATGGACTGAGGAAGGAAGGAAGGAAAGGACTGAGGAAGGAAGGAAGGAAGAATGGGAGGGAAGGAGGGAGGGAGGAAAAATGGGAGGGGGGAGGAAAGAAGGAAGAAAGGAAGGAAGGAAGAATAGATGGTTGAGAGAGAGAGAGAGAAGGGAGGAAAAGAGGATGGAGGGATAAACATAGACAGACAAACAGAGATACAATTTTGTTTAAACTGCTGCATTTTCTCCTCCTTATTCAGAGTTTCTAATTCGACGCTCCCCAAAATTGACAAGAGGGGTCAGCCGCAGGGGAGCTTCCCGGGAAAATGTCTTCCCTGCACCCTCTTCCCGGCAGCCCTCCTTAGCCCGGCTTTACACTTAGCGTCCGAGAAGCGCCAAATATTTCTCGCCCTCCCAGGCTGATCTCTTGAGACGCTTCTCACCCTCTTCAAGATCTCCTCTCTGCATGGCTGGGATGCCTGAGAAAACACGCTAAGCCCTCGCCTTCCTCTTTCCCTGCCGGATAACGTCTCCCGCTCAGCTCTTCTCAACTTCTGGCAACTTCCAGATTGGGGGGACTTCAAATCCCAGAATTCCCCAGCCCCAGGAATTCTGGGAGTTGGAGTCCACCCATCCGAACGCGGCCAAAGTTGAGAAACATTGATCTAGATTCTAGAGTTAAACTATTTGGCCACTTTAAAGACTTGTGGACTTCACATCCCAGAATTCCCCTAGCTGGGGAATTCTGGGAGTTGAAGTCCTCCCATCCGAATGCGGCCAAAGACTTGTGGACTTCAACTCCCAGAATTCCTGGGGCTGGGGAATTCTGGGAGTGGAAGTCCAAACATCCGAAAGCGGTCCAGATAGAGAAACCTTGGTCTAGATTTAAACCAGTTGGCCATTTTAAAGACTTGTGGACTTCCACTCCCAGAATTCTGGGGAATTCGGGGCTGTATTTTCACACTTAACGACCACCGCAGTCCCGTGATCAAAATTCGGACGCTCGACGACTGACTCGTATGTATGAGGGTCGCGGCGTTTGGGGGAGAGTTGTATGATTCCCCTTTCGCGACTGTCTAACAAAGCAACGGGAAGCCGGATTCGCTTAACGACTGTTTGACTCGCTTAATGACTGCATCATTCACTTAACAACCAGTCGTGAAAAAGGGACCCGACTCACGGAACCAATGTCTCACCTCGCCGCAGAAACGTTGGCCTCCGTCGTGGCCGTAATGCCGAGGACGAGCTGTAATGAAGCACACACCCCCTCCCCAGAATGGCCCAACGGCGCCCCCTCCAGGGAGAATCTGGAAGCGGGAAGGAATCCCCCCTCGGAGGCGATGACAGCCCATAGGTCTGTCATCCAAATACTTTGGGGTGATAAATCTGTACACAACTGATCCCCTCTGAATGTCACACAACAGCTGCACCCGGCATACTGACAGATGACTCGGCCGCCCCTCCAGGACAGAACCGAGGCTGGCATTTGCCAAGGAAATGCCCGCTAACATTTTTACGACGAGCAGCTCGGGTTCCCCCCCCCCAGGGGGGTGCTGCACGGCGGCGTATCGTATCTTCCCTGCTCTCATCGCTGGAACCGACATTCTCCCTCCGTCCGTCTTCTATTATTTATAGGCAGCGCAGAAGCTCCGGCTGCCAAAATCGAAGAAGGAGGGCACGCCTGGGCTTTTAGAGAAGAGACTTGCGCAGCCACTGGTCGGAAATGGTCTGGGGTCTCTGGCTTGAGCAGGGGGTTGGACTAGATGGCCTCCCAGGGTCCCTTCCAAGTCCGTGATTCTATTCGAATCTGTTCTATATTCTATTCTAATTCTATTCTATTCTAGTTACATTCTATTCTTATTTTCTATTCTATTTTTCGATTCTATATTCTGTTCTCCAGTATTCTATTATTTTCTATAGTCTTCTATTCTATATTCTTCTATTCTATTTATTTCCTATTCTTATTTCCTATTCTATATTCTATATTCTATTCTATTCTATTCTTTTCTATATTGTATTGTATTGTATTGTATTATTTTCTATATTGTATTGTATTGTATTATATTGTATTGCATTCTATTGTATTGTATTGTATTCTATATTCTTTATATTCTCTGTTTTCTATTTTCTCTATTTTCTCTACTCTACTCTACTCTCTCCTCTTCTCCTCTCCTCTCCTCTAATTCTCCTGTCTTGTCTTGTCTTCTCTATTCTTCTTTTCTCTCCTCTCCTCTTCTCTTCTATTTTCCCTTCTCTTCTCTTCTTTTCTATTTTCTCTTCTCTTCTCTTCTTTTCTATTTTCTCTTCTCTTCTATTCTTCTCTTCTCTTCTCTTCCCTTCCCTTCTTCTCTTCTCTTCTATTTTCTCTTCTCTTTTCTTCTATTTTCTCTTCTCTTCTCTTCTTTTCTATTTTCTCTTCTCTTCTATTCTTCTCTTCTATTTTCTCTTCTCTTCTATTTTCTCTTCTCTTCTCTTCTTTTCTATTTTCTCTTCTCTTCTCTTCTCTTCCCTTCTTCTCTTCTCTTCTATTTTCTCTTCTCTTCTCTTCTCTTCTCTTCTCTTCTCTTCTCTTCTCTTCTCTTCTCTTCTCTTCTATTTTCTCTTCTCTTCTCTTGTTTTCTATATTCTTCCATTCTCTTCCACATTCTATTTTCTACATCCTACATTATCCTATATATCCTCTTTGTGTTAAGGGCCAGCGGTTTGCTGGTTTCAGGCTGCTCACCACCCAACGTCCAAATATTAAGAATCCTTTTCCAAGCAGGAGACGGAGAAGGAAGCTGGAGAGCCTGATGGGCAGCTGGCGATGTGTCTACGGTCCGAGCGAGGAGCTGCGGGTGCCAGCGAGATCCCCACAGCTGGCACTCTGGGCAAGCCTTCCTCAGCCCCATGTAGCTTTTACCACAACATGTGTTTGGGGCAGATAAGGTTATTTTCAGACGTCGAGGGTGGCCGTTTCTTGACTGTTAATTTCCTACTGTATGTATGTGTATACGTATAAATATATATATATATTTATATAAGTTTTCACTTTGCACATGCCGAAGAACACTGTTATTTTTCCTCCTCCTCGCTGGAGACTTCAAGATTCTTGAGGAACACAGCCGGTCCTCGATTTACGACCGCAACGGAGCCCGGGATTTATGTCGCTAAGTGAGACATCGGTTCAGTGACTTCTGCCCCCCCATTGTACGACGGGGCAGCCGGCCTGCATTTACGACGGGTTGCAGCGTCGCATCCCGGGGTCACGTAATTCCCCCTTCTGGGACCTTCCCAGCCGGATAAGCAAAGTCGATGGGGGGGGGGGGGGAAACCGGATTTGTTTAACGACCGCGTGATTCACTGAACAACCGCAGCACAAAAATAAAAGGGATAAATTTGGATACGGTCATTAGGACGGGACGCTTCACCACTGCATTTTTAGAGAGGGAAGTTGCACCCCAAATTGTTGGACTCCCTATCAAGAGGACCGCGCTCTCTCCAGACTCGGCTGGGGCATTTGGGTATTGTAGTGCAGCCCAGTCTTGCAGGGACGGTCCTTAGGCTTCTCCTAGCCAGCAGCCCCCACCCAGCCCACTCCCCCATTTTGGGTACGTACGTCGGCTGCCTTCTTCTCGGCCACTTCCAGCTTCTCTTGAGCATCTTTTAGCGCCTCGGAGTATTTGTCCAGCTCGTCTTCCGTCCCCTTCAGCTTCTTCTGCATGGCCACCAGTTCATCCTCCAGCTGCAGGAGGAGAGGAAGAAGAGGAAAAAGGGGTTATAGATGAGGGTTCCTTCCTTCCTTCCTTCCTTCCTTCCTTCCTTCCTTCCTTCCTTCCTCCTTTCCTGCTTCCTTCCTTCTTTTTTCTCTTTCTTCCTTTCTTCCTTCCTTCCTTCCTTCCTTCCTTCCTTCCTTTTTCTTTCTCTCTTTCTTTTCTTTCTTTCTTTTTCTTTCTTTTTTTCACTCTCTCTCTCTCTTTTTTCCTCCCTCCCTATCTCTCATAGCCTCCTCCCATCCCTGGAGAAACAGTCTTGTGGCTAAGCTCAATCAATTAATTTAGCATCCCACAGTTGGCCAGGTTACCTGAGGCCATCTAGTCTAACCCTTCCTCAGGCTGGTCTTCAAATTCCAGCATCCATGCCAAGTGACTGGCCAGCTCCTCATTCAAAGACAGAGGCCATCGCCTTAGTGGGACATTCCTGCCACTCTCCAGCCACTCTTCAGTCTTAGGGGAAACAAATTCCTAATATAAATTGCCTTCACTTAATTTAATTTTACTTCACTACCGAATTTTACTTTACTAATTTAACTTAGTTCAAGTCCACTTGAATTTTACTTTACTTTACTAACTCAACTCAAACTTAAATCTTAGTTTATCTTAGTTCACTGACTTAATTTTACTTTGCTAACTTAACACAATGCAACCTAATTTTATTTTACTGTACTAACGCAACTCAACTTAAATTTTATTTTACTAACTTAACTTAATATTTTTTTACTTTACTAACGTAACGCAATGCAACTTAATTTTATTTTACTTTACTAACTTAACTCAACTTAAATTTTAGGTTAGTTTACTAACTTAACTCAACTTAAACTAACTTAACTCAAGTTAAATTTTAGGTTAGTTTACTAATTTAACTTAAATTTTAGGTTAGTTTACTAACTTAACTCAAGTTAAATTTTAGGTTTACTAACTTAACTTAACTTAACTTAACTTAACTTAACTTAACTTAACTTAACTTAACTTAACTTAACTCAACTCCCTAATTTTCTCTCCTGCCCTCTGGAAGGAATGAGAAGAAATCTTTCCCCTGATCTTCCTTCTGATGTTTTTTGCAAAGACCTTGTGGCGAGATGGGCAGCACAGAAATCTTTCTTTAATACAGAAATAAAAATTTAAACCACAAATGCCATCGTATCTACCCTCAATTGCCTTTGCCCGAGGCTGAAAGATGCCAGTGCTTTTCATCCTTTCCAGCTCAGATTAATTCTTAATCTCCTGTTCAGCCTCCTTTCCTTTCTCTGACTGCATGCCAATTTTTTTTCTCATTTTTTTTTTTTTAAACCTCCTGGAAGTCAGAACCTTAAAAGGTTTGGCCCATCCAAAGTAAAAGAAAATAGATCCATTGCCTCCCTCGGTTACCCTTCTGTTGATGCGGCTTCGAGAGAAAATAGATTTATCACCTCCTCTATTTATACATCACTTAAGGCCATTTAAAAATTACTTTTTCTTTTCTTTTCCTGAAGTCACGTCTGACAAACGTTATTCCCCAAGTCGTTTGCACGTTTCCCACGAGGGCAAGCCAAGCCGCTCATCCAAGAATTAAGCCTTTCGTTTCTGTTTTATAAAATAATGAAGGTTTTCGGTGAAATTAATTTGCCCGGCTTTTCAACTTATTTTGCCAATTAAACTTTTCATGAGTTTTTCATTCGCCTGGCTAAATTGAATTCAAATCCAATCAGTGTGCAGTCTCTTCTTTTTTTTTTTCCCCCTCCAACGTATGAATAAGAAAAAAATTTGAAAATTAGAAGACTGATCTTTTCAAATTTCCCCTTCTGCACCAGTTTGACCAGTAACTCAGTGGTGGGCATTTTTACTGGGCAAATTTTACAAATGGATCTATCCATCCAGTTTATATTTAACTATGGTGTCGATCAGCTTAGGAAGGACAGATGGAAAAATAAAGTTTCTTTGCCCCTTTTTCAATATTTTCTCCAGCCCTCTGACGTCAAAAAGTAAAAAAATTGGAGACTTTTCCTTTCGCATGAAGCTCAGCGCAGCTTCGAATCGCCAGAAGAATTTTAATCAATATTCCTGCTACCATTTTTTTAGACTTTTAAGGGTTCCTCTTAATGCAATTATTCAAAAATTGGGCATTGAGAACCATGAAATTATTTTATTCTAAATCCCAGATTCCTTTATAGGACAAATCTAAGCCAATTTTTTGGGGGGAGGCTTTTTTATCAGGACTTCGGGGAAAAAAACACCGACGGATTTTAGCCGAATTTGGTGTGTTGAACCCCAAAGCGAGAATTATTGATCGTTTGCTCCCAAGCCAGAAAAAAAAAGGAAGAAAAACCTACAGGTGGCCCCGAACTATTCCTTCCTGTCTGTCCATATACCTACACAACAGCCCTACGAGGTAGGACAGATCCAAGCCAAGTGAGAATTGCTTTCATCCAGGCGAGCCGAGGTGGCTCGATTTGGGAAGCCAGCAGCCACTAGATGCCTCAAACCGCCTTTCCCCCCCCCCCGGTCTCCTTAAACCGGGTTTAATCCTGGCCCCACCTGTTTGCTCCTCTCCTCTGTGTGTTTCTGTTCTGTCTCGGCTTGTTCCGCCCGGTCCAAGGCATTTTCCTTGTCCAGTTTTAGCATCTGCATCTTTTTCTTGATGGCTTCCATGGTGCCGGAGGGCTGTGGGCACGCGGGCGAAGAAGCCGGGATCAATGGGGCAAACGGGCAGAGAGGGGGCGATTGCAATTCGGTGACTGCCCCTCGGCTCTTTTTATAGGGGGCTCCTCCTGCCAGCTGGCTCGCCAGTCTTCCCTTTCTGGGATCTGACCACCCTGGGAGGGGTGAGATCTTTCTCCAGTGACCCACACACCCCACCCATCCCCAAAATCTCCCTCCTGTCCTCTCCCATTGTCCTCCGAGGCCCAGGGAGATGGTTGGAGGGTGAGGACAATGGCCATATTTGGCCCCGATGGGGAGACAGGTGGCCGCTAATAATAGACCTCATTAAGTGGGAAAAATAGGCGATGGGGGGGGGCAAGGATGTGGGGTGAAAGCTTTGTTCACGGAGAGGGCAGGGCATATGGTCTTCCTCAAGCCAAGCACCGGAGATTTCGGAGCTGGTTTTCCTGCAGGGTGGACTAGATGACCTTTGGGGGGATCGTTTCCAGCCCCACAGCTTCACGGACACCTCCGGCTGCAACAGAGAGGGCTCTCAACTTACGACTGTTTGCTGAAGGACCGTTCGGAGTTACAAATGGCTCGTGGTTCCAACCCCCCCAACCCCTTGGGGTTTGTTTCCTAAACCGCGATGAAACAAACCACGGTTTAGCATCTCAGATTCGGTCCCGTTCTGTAGGATCTAGAGAAAAAAGGGGACAGTTCTTTTGGTTTTGTTTGTAACTTTTATTAAGTTTCAACCATAAAATAAAATATAAAATCTAAGAATACAGCGAAAGAAAGAGATGGGAAAAGAAAGAACGGGAAGGACCAAGATTAGGAGGAGAGAGAGAGAGAGAGAAAGAAAGGACAGGATCAAAAAGGAATAACTTCTGAGTCTCTCTTTGGAACAGATTCAAAGATGCCTCTAAAATTAGCAAATAATACATCGTATTTTGTCATCCGCCCTTCCGATCGTCAATGTCCTTCGGGGGGGGGAAAGCAACGCCACGGTTGATTTAAACCAAGCGAGATATTTCTTTCATCGAAGAATCCAAAAGCTGTTTTAATTTTTTCCCCCCCAAGAAAGCCCAAATTTATTTAATTATTTTAAATCTATTTTTAACTGTAACTTTACGTATAAATGTTTTTATTTTGGCTGTTCACCACCCTGAGTCCGAAAGGAGAAGGGCGGTATAGAAGTTTGAATAATAATAAAATAATAATAATAAATTAGGACCCCTAACCCCCCCCCCACCTCCCATCCTCAGCTCTTGGGGCTTGCAAGCAAAAATCTAGCAGCTCTTTAAGAAAAGAGGACTTGCAATATAGGATAAGAATAGCCTGCCCTCTAGTGGCCACTTTGAGTAGGGCAGGCGGAGACAAGAAATTGCAAAAATTAGCCTAAATGAAAATAATCAGGGGATACACCCGGGTGCATCTCACACGCCCCACTATCCTTATTAGAGGCAAAAAGGGGGTGCAAACCCCCTAAAATCGAATAGAAATCGTGGCTTTCCAAGCTTGAGAGAAACTGTATGGGAGCATTGGCATGCCCTCTTGTGGCCATTATGGGAATGGCAGGCGAAGACAAGAAATTGCATATATTTTCGTCGTTCTATAGATCTTCCACTTACAGCTATTCGTTTAGCGACTGTTCCGCTGCAGAAATTTGCTTTTTTTTTTTTTTTAGTCTGCAAACAGAGCTGGGATCTCGGGCTGGTGCCTGCCAGCAGCCCTGCGGGGTAGGCTCGGTTAGAAAAATTGAACCTGCAGGGGTGCCAGGAAAGCTGGTTTTTTTTTTTTTTTTAATGATGGCGTTTAGGAACCAAATAAAATAAAAATAAAAGTGTTGCAAAGCCATCCAGAGTCGCTTTGAAATGAGAGGGGCGGCAAATAAAATAAAATAAAATAAAATAAAATAAAATAAAATAAAATAAAATAAAATAAAATGAAATAATGAAATGAAATGAAATGAAATGAAATAATTAAATGAAATGAAATTTAATTTAATAATTTAATTTAATTTAATTTATTCAATTTATATGCTGCCCCTCTCTGAAGACTCCAAAGACTCAGGGAGGCTAAAATAAAGAAATAAAATGAAATGAAATGAATAATAAAATAAAATAATAAAATAAAATAAAATAAAATAAAATAAAATAAAATAAAATAAAATAAAATAAAATAAAATAAATAAAATAAAATAAAATAAAATAAAATAAAATAAAATAAAATAAAAATAAAAATGTTAAAAGCCCTCCCAAACCATCACGGCCCCTTTAACAGAATAACAGAGTCGGAAGGGACCTTGGAGGTCTTCTAGTCTAAGCCCCTAGGAGACCCGTACTAGGGATTCGAACCGCCAAACTGCCGACCTTTCTGACCGACAAGCTCAGCGTCTTAGCCACTGAGCCACCTTTCAGGCCTAATTCCCCTCCTCCTGCCTCCCATCTTCTGGCAGGGATTCAATTCCCCCCCCCCAACCCCAGATCGGAAAAAACCCAGTCCAGACCCAGAAAGAGGCTTCAAAACTCCCAGAACAGACCCAGGTCTCTTCGGCGGATGCTCTGGAAGACCGTGGAACGATCCTGGCCGCTATCAGAATATGTTTGATATTTAGTTGGGTTTTGTAGTAGAACAACCTAATATCAAACATATCAGGCAGAGGCTGGGAAGCGGGAAGCCGGACGCCCAAAACCGCAGAGATTTTCCAGGCCCTGTAAAAAAGAGAGAGAGAGAGAAAGGAAGATGACAGCAATTTGGGGTAGATGCACCCACAAACGTTATCTGCGTAGATTATAGAATAACCAAATTGGAAGGGACCTTGGAGGTCTTCTAGTCCAACCCCCTGCTTAGGCAGGAAACCCTACACCACTTCAGACAAATCTGTTGTCCAATCTCATCTTAAAAACTTCCAATGTTGGAGCATCCAGAACTTCTGGTGGCAAGTTGTTCCACTGGTTAATTGTTCTCACTGTCAGGGAATTCCTCCTTCGTTCTAAGTTGCTTCTCTCCTTGATGAGTTTCCATCCGTCGCTTCTTGTCCTTCAGAAGTTGTGGGAGCTTCATCCCTGGAGGCTTCCAAGAAGAGACTGGACTGCCAAATGTCAGAAACGGCGTAAAGGTCTCCCGCTTGGGCAGGGGGTTGGACTAGATGACCTGCGAGGTCCCTTCCAACTCCGTTATTCTGTTCTGTCCTGCCTTCAGGGGCTTTGGAGAAGAGCTTGACTCCCTCTTCTTTGGGGCAGCCCCTGAGATACTGGAACTCTGCTCTCATGTCTCCCCTGGTCCTTCTCTTCATCAAACCAGACATGCCCACTTCCTGCAGCTGTTCTTCATAGGTTTTAGCCTCCAGATTAAATTCCTCTGATTTGTGACTCATCAGGTTTTGAGTCTTTCTACAGGTAGGAAGGAAAGAAAGGAAGGAAGGAAGATGGATGGATAGATTGGGAAGGAAGGAAGGAAAGAAGGAAGGAAGGAAGGAAGGAAGGAAGGAAGGAAGGAAGGAAGATGGATGGATGGATAGATTGGGAAGGAAGGAAGGAAAGAAGGAAGGAAGGAAGGAAGATGGATGGATTGATTGGGAAGGAAGGAAGGAAGATGGATGGATGGATAGATTGGGAAAGAAGGAAGGAAGGAAAGAAAGAAAGAAGGAAGGAAGGAAGATGGATGGATTGATTGGGCAGGAAGGAAGGAAGGAAGATGGATGGATGGATAGATTGGGAAGGAAGGAAGGGAGGAAAGAAGGAAGGAAGGAAGGAAGGAAGGAAGGAAGATGGATGGATAGTTTGGGAAGGAAGGAAGATGGATGGATGGATGGATGGATGGATAGATAGATTGGGAAGGAAGGAAGGAAAGGAGGAGACAGGAGTTAGGGAAAGAAGGAAATAGATGTATAGATAGGGAAGGAAGGAAGGGAAGAGGAAAGTAGGGAAGGAAGGAAGGAGAGAGATGGATGGATAGATAGGAAAGGAAGAAAAGGAGATGGATGGATAGATAGGGAAGGAAGGAGGGAGGGAAGGAAGGAAGGAAGGAGACAGGAGTTAGGGAAATAATGAAGTGGATGGATAAATAGGGAAAGAAGGAAGGAAGGGAAGGTAGGGAAGGTAGGGAAGGAGAGATGGATGGGTAAGGAAGGAAAGAAAGAAGGAAGGAAAGAAGGAAGGAAGAAAGGGAAATGGGGAAAAAAGGATAAGGAAGGAAGGATCTCAACTTTATATGTTAGCTTAGACAGCCTTAAAAAAGTGACTGCCACACTCAGGGATGAAAATTGATTAATTGCACTTTCAAAACGGAACCTCTGCATGCCAGCGCAGTCTATTTTAAAACATCCAACCCAGACCGATCGAGGGAAGGAGGGCACCTCTCTCCACCTGCAGATTTATAAGCCTCTCCCAGCCTCTGCCGTCTCCTAAATTAATTTTTGGACCAAGCCGAGGAAACAGGGGGGAAAAAAAAATCCCCTGACATATTCCAAGAGAAACAAAACGCCCTGCAAATAAAGCGAGCAAAAGTTCTTTTCGCTCAGCCCAAAATTGCTGCTGGTGGGTATCGTACAGACCAAACTCATCCCCCAGTTCAAATTCAGCGCCAGGAGATGCCGAAAACTTGGAAGAAATGGGATTTTCCTTCACCCTTTTTTTCCCTCCCCCTGCCTGCTTTCCCACCTGCGGAAACGGTCCTCTGTCCATACCTGTGCTAAATTTTCCGTCTTACCTGCGTTGCGGTAAAACCTGTCCTGGCATCCCTCTGCTGCTTTGCCAGGCTCTTCCCTTTATAACCCTGTCCTGTTGCCCTCGGGCACCCGAGTGGCGCAAATGGCTGTGCCCCCTTTTTCACTGCCCACCCCTTACGCACCGGAGATCAATCATCCCTATTGATTTTTTTGGGGGGGGTCCCATCTCAAAGTTTCATCAATAGCCCATCAACATCTCTCTCTCTCTCTCCGTGCCGACCATACTTTGACTCGAAAACACGAGAGATAGATGGAGGTTTGAATTCAGGTGCCCGGCCATCTTACTTTCTCCCTTTTTTGGGGGGGGAAAAAAAGGGGGCACCGGTGGGTGAGTTCCTTCTGGCTGAAGCAAACACGGGGGAAAGTTTCTCTTATGGAGCCACCGTAGACTCATCGAGTTATCCTCCTGCAATCTTCTCTAGATGTTTGATCTTTCCCCCCCCCCCAAATGTTTTATTTTCTTTTAATACAAAACATTCCATCTTTCATTATGGAATGATTCACTCATCGTTCCCACCACCCATCTCCTCCCACTTATGATTGAACGACTGTAATTTTGTTGCTTGTATCCTTACGATTTATATTGATATTGTTTCCTGATTGCTTATTCGTTCCCTATGACTGTCATTAAGTGTTGTACCTTATGATTCTTGATGAACGCATCTTTTATGTATACTCTTGAGCGTATGCACCCAAGACAAATTCCTTGTGTGTCCAATCACACTTGGCCAATAAAAAAATCTATTCTATTCTATTCTATTCTATTCTATTCTATTCTATTCTATTCTATTCTATTCCTCTCCCCTTCCATATTCTATTCTATTCTATTCTATTCTATTCTATTCTATTCTATTCTATTTTATTCTATTCTACTCTTTATTATTCTATTCCTCTTCTCTTCTATTTTTCTCTTATATATTCTCTTCTATTCTCTATTATTCTATTATTTTCTATATTCTCTTCTCTTTATTCCATTCCATTCCATTATTCTATTCTATTCTATTCTATTCTATTCTATTCTATTCTATTCTATTCTATTCTATTCTATCATTCATTAAACAGTGTGTCATCTGGGTACAATTTTTTTTGTGTCATAACAATTAAAGCTTACCACCATCTTCCTTATTTATATCTACCCTTCGTTTAATATTAATGCTTAACGTATCTATTATCATAACATTTCTCTTCTTAACTTACTTAACTTTACATTACTTTCATATTTATTCTCTAAACATCGATAAAATAAATCCCATATATTATAATAACCAGATTCTTCCTTTCCCTTAATTGCAAGTGTTAATCTATTCATTTCTGCACATTCCAATATTTCCTCAAACCCATTTTCCTCTTTTAAGAATCTCTTCACCTTTCCAATTCTGTGCAAATACCAATTCCAGCCGCAGTTATTACATGAATAATCAAGTATGAAATTTCTTTACTATAATAATTCCTTGCTAAAATCCCCAACAAGAATATCTCAGGTTTTAAGTCAGTACGCTGCTGTTTTATCTTCTCCAACCACATACGAATTCTTGCCCGGTATTCTACCACAAGATGTTTGATCTTGTTTAGCCCAGACTAACATTCGTGGCTTGGAGAAAACCATGGTTGAGAAGTATTTGTGAGGGGGAAATTTAGCTTTGGAGAGGGGGACGTGGAAACCGTTGCAGAGAAGGAGAAATAAACCTGCATTTCGACTCTAAATCAGGATGGAAAAATGGCCACCCGTCTTTCTAAAGGAACCCTGTGCAATTTTGATGGGTATATTTCCGTGCAACCTTCGATTCCTCTCAGCTAATTATCGTCACGTGTCCTCAGACATTAGTGCAACTCCAATTCTTCTCAATCCCCCACCCCACCCCAATCCCAACCCCACCAGCCTTGTTCCATCCCTGGTGTAGCTAGAATGCTAGTTTATTGATCTCTCCCTTCATCCGATGATGGTCATCGTCGCCCCGGGACTTGTTGAGGGCACACGGTTGCGTGGGCACGTCCCATCGACCTTGAGCAAGGAGAGGACAGCTCTGGGCAGGAAAAACCACGTCAAGTTTCCCCCCTACCACCAGCTCCAGTTGGGGGGTCAACTTTCCAAATTCAGGAGGGAACCGGAAACAACCTGAGTTGAGATGTTCAAAAGACTGCAGAGAAGAGCAAAGAGGAGGATTGGAGCACTGGAGGATAAAATATACGAAGAACGGTTGCAGGAATTGGGGAGGTCTAACTTTAATGAAAAGAAGGACTGAGGGGTGACACGATAGCAGTCTTCCAATATTTGAGGGGCTGCCCCCCAAAAAGAGGAGGGGTGGGTTTGTCAGCTTATTCTCCAAAGCTCCTGAAGGTAGGACGAGAAGCAACGGATGGAAACTCACCAAGGAGAGAAGCAACCTGGAATTGAGGAGAAATTAACCAGTGGAACAGCTTGCCACCAGAAATTGTGGGTGCTTCATCGCTGGGGGTTTTAAAGAAGAGCCTGGACTGCCATTTGTCTGAAATGGGGTAAGGTCTCCTGCTTGAACAGGGGGTTGGACTAGAAGACCTCCAGGGTCCCTTCTTGTTATTCTGAGCGATGGAACAGATGGTACAACCTGAGTTTGGAAGAAGGTGGCCATTGGACGTCCTTTCTCAGAAGACGGTCTTCTCAAAGCTCTGGCTTTCTTCTCCAGAGTCGTCGTTTTGCGGGAGTGGGTGGGTGGGGGGTTTCCAACCCTTTTCAAGGGGAGACCCCAAGAAGACCATGCCTCTTCGTTTGGCTGGTTGATCTCGAGAGGTTCCCAACCACCCCGTGAAGCTTTCAGTGGTCCTCCCAGCTTCGCCGTTGACCTTGGCGCTTGGATGCCCCCCGGACACATCACACGGAGGGCTGATTCCACTTAGTGACAAGATGGTGTCAAAATGGAACAGCCCCCCCTGCCCTCTCCCCCCCCCAATTCTTGTTTGATGAGCCCTCCAGCAGGGTCTCAGCTGGCTTCCATACAACCATCGAAGAGAGAGAGAGAGAGTTGAGAGGTCCAATTGGTAAGCTGATTAATTTGGAGATAACGATTTGTGGGGGAGTTTTTTTTAAACGGGGAAAAGCCGAGATTTCTACTTAAAAGAATAAAAATGGGACAATTTTAACGACGCAAAAAAAAAAAAAGATCAGTCACTTACGTAAATTTACGTAAATTAAATGAAGGAAACGAACCGAGGATTGGCGAAGGAAGGAAAAGGATAAATAGTAAATTGAGAGTCGGTTTCAGTAGTGGGTTCCTCCCGGTTCGGCCGAGCCGGTTAGCGGTGACGATATGACGTCACCGAAGCGGGTTTTTTTTTTTTTTTTTGGCAACGAGGGTTAATTTTAAAACGGGAGGCGGATCGCAAACTTTTGATTTTGAAAGTTTATTTGTAGTCAAATCGAGGGCTGAATTTCAGGCTTGGAAAACCTGTTCGGTCGTTGTCGACTTTTTAATAAACGAGGGTCAATTTTTCAAACGGGAGAATTGCAATTTTGCTCTATCTGCAAGAAACCATTTGCTTCCAAGGATGTTTCTCGCTCCTCGTGAAATCCAAAGTTTTGCGCTCTTAAAAATCGAGTGCGAAATTCACCCGTCGCTTGGAGAGAGATGCCACCTCCTGGCCAGGATGGATTCAGCTCCCGAGAGGCACCCAAATAAACCACGTTCATCCATCGTTACAGGCGGGGGTGGGCTTCAAAGATTTTAGTGACAGGTTCTCTGCCCAGTTGCTGAGTGGGTGTGGCCTAGTTGGCCTGCTGCACCACGGGGGGGGGGGGGATTTTTGCCCTCCCCGGGCTCCGGAGGCTTTTTTTGAACCTCCGGGAGGGCGAGAACGGCCTCCCCAGGCTCCGGAGGCCTGTTTCCAGCCTTTCTGAACTTCCGGTAGGCCCATTTTTTGCCCTCCCTGAGCCTCCGCGCACACTCTGCACTTACCTGCATCGAAAACGCGCTGCGTGGGGACTCCTGGGAGGGGCGGGGCCAGCCAGGAGTGGGATTTGGGGGTTGTCCAAACTGCACAGAATCTTAGCTAGAGGTTCTGCCGAACCCCAGCGATTCCTCAGCAGCCCACCCCTGGTTACGGGATGGAAAAAAACCCTTGAGGGCGAATTGCTGACAAACCAGGTTATTTCCCCACTTCCTATCCACCCAAACCAGGTTTCCTTATTCTGGAGGGGACTTTTCTAACCATGTTTGAACAACAACAAAACACAAAGGAAGTGTGTGTGTGTGTTTGCGAGGCAAACTTGCCCGTTTTATTTCAAACAGCCCAACGCAGAGAGGGCGCTGAGCAAGCCCGTTTTAGGAGCGAGGTCTGAAGGGGCGCCACGTCCCCGAAGGACGCGTGGCACGGTGCCACTCGGCCTCGGCGGGTGGCTCTTTAAAGTGCTCCCTGAAGTGTAAAAAGAGGACACAAAAATTTTCTTTCTCTCGGACGATCTCCTGCTCTGGAACCGTGGAAAGGCCTCGCCGGATGCGTCCCACGCCACGTGGAATCTTCATCTCTCGCATTAAGTGGACATTACGACGTCCACTAGCCGCGCCACGGAAAGCGAAGCCACTTTCCGGGCCAACGTCAGCGGGGTTGGCGTCGAAAGAGGAAAGTTCCGATGTAAAAGATTTTCCCGGAGCGGGCAAAAAAAGAGTCTCGTATAACTTGGCCTGATCTTGGTTTGTTCGGCATGCTGGGAGAACGAGTCTTTGTCAATAAATAAGAGTGAGGGGGGGGGGAATAATTAGAAAAAATAAGAATAAAGGGGGTTGTGGGGGAGAAAAGAGAGGCTTATTTACAAAACGTTTCGGAGGCAGAAAGGAAGGAAGGAAGGAAGGAAGGAAGGAAGGAAGGGAGGGAGGACTTCTCCATCCTACTTCCACCCCGTGGTATTTTCACGGGGGGGTGGTGGTGGTGGTAGTAGAGGCAAGGCCAGTTCTTTTGGTCCAGATTTGGGGTGGGAAGGAATAGGTGCCCCTCCTGAGCAAAAGGAGGGGTGGTGGTGGAAAGAAGGGAATGTCACAGGGTGCTTTCCAACGTGTTGTAGTTGTCTTTGAAACTCTTGAGTTCCAGGAAGTGCTTGGCTCGCTTGCTCTTCTGGCTGGAAGGGAGGTAGGTGACCTGAATGGTGGGGCTGGAAGGGTCAGAGGAGAGGGTCAAGTCCTTGGCCGCCGACTGATGCTGCCGCTGGCTGCTCTCGCCCCGCGCTTTGACGCTGTGTGGGGAAGAAGGTGCGAAGGTTTAGGCCATTATCAATTTCGATTGAATTCAATTTATATGCCGCCCCTCTCCGAAGACTCAGGGCGGAGAAGAGAGAGAGAGAAACCCAAATGCCCAGGTCTGAAAACCAGATTTAAATATCAGGGAGATCCTACGTAGACTTAACAGCGGCAAGAATTGCGTTCGCGCAATATTGGAAAGAACGTAACTTACCACCAGAGGGATTGATTATCCCCAAAAAAAAAAAATATTTGAATGTGCCGAAATGAATCAACTAACTTTAGGATTAAAAGAAAAAGAGGATTCGGAATATTACGCGGTTTGGGAAAAATGGTATAGGTGGAGAGACAACGGAAACAAAAAATAGGTAATATTCATAAGGAAGTTGAGGATGTGTGTGTGTATCTATCTATCTATCTATCTATCTATCTATCTATCTATCTATCTATGTAGGTCTTTGGTTATTCGGGTCTTCTCCCACGTAAAATTGGAAGTGTCTTGGCGACGTTTCGACGAAGTCTCATTCGTCATCTTCAGGCTGGTGTTCTCAGCTTCGTGCTTCCAGGAGCAATATCCATCCATACATATACATCCTCAACTTCCTTCCAACTCTTTTGTTATCCTGCCCCTTCCTTTGCCCGCAGTCCCTCTGCCAACTTACATTGTTGCCAGCTCATTCAAGGCCTCCTGGAAACTGAGGAATTCCACTTTGCCGAACGCCTGTGGGCAGAAAAAAAAACCCCACCTGTATCTTTAAATCTGCCTGAAATGGGGCAATACAACCACATTTCAGCCCTGGAGGGCAAGGGGTGGGGAGGGGTGGGGTGGGGTGGGGGAAAAAAACTCACCCCCGTCCCGTAGCGGGCGTTCTCGTACCCGTCCAGGAGGGCATCGATCAGTGTCTTGCGGAGCCCTTTCAAAGGGCTGCTGGAGTTGCGGAGATCCATGAGGTAAGCCTGGAAGTTTTTCTCCATCAGCAACTTGGGGTAACGGCCTTCCATGGAGTAGGGGATCTCTGCGGAGGGAAGGGCAGAAGGGACACGGTCACGCGATACGCGTGGCAGGGTTCGCCGTGGTTTTTTTTTTTTTTTGCAACGATTGTATGGGGGCCCGGATTGGGAATTCTGCAACGGTTCAAATACATAATTTCCCCTTCTGCGTTAATATACATACATACATACATACATACATACATACATACATACATACATACATGTCTTTGGTTATTCGGGTTTTCTCCCGCGTAAAATTGGAAGTGTCTTGGCGACGTTTCGAAGAAGTCTCATTCGTCATCTTCAGGCTGGTGTCTTCGGCTTCGTGCTTCTAGGAGCAATGTGTGATCACAGCTATTTCTTCCTTTTAACTGCCAGTGGGGGTGTGAACTGATTGGGTGGGAGCTTGGCTGTGCTCTGATTGGATGGGGGGGGTTTGGATGTGCTCCGATTGGATGGGGGGTGTTATGTTTGGATGGGGGCTTGGGACTTTGTCGAAACGTCACCAAGGCACTTCCAATTTTACGCGGGAGAAAACCCGAATAACCAAAGACCTACATACAAACACCCGCGAAAACCTCAGAAAACACACACACACACACACATATATGCCCCCCTCCTCGTTGCTCTGCTGGATGCCTTTCTCGTTTTTACCTGTGTCTCTGATAGCGTCCAAAGCCTTCATCCGATACAGGTAGTCATAAGGGACTGAAACGGAAACAGGGGAAGGTGAGTTGGGGGCCAGGTCTCCCGGGGCTTCTGCCTTCGTCCCCACCCACCCACCCACCCGCAGATTCCGCGGTCCAGTACATGGGTTTCTAGGCGAGTCGAGTTGTAGCATCCGAGTGTCACTGTACAGCAACAGCCGAGGCTCGTATCTGATGTCCTGAACCCGGGACAGTCGGATGTCAATCTCCTCCTTGAGTCCCTGAAAGGAGAGAAATTGAAAGGAGAAATTGAAAGGAGAAATTGAAAGGAGAAAGAGAGAGAGAGAGAGAGAGAGAGAGAGAGAATGAGAGACAGCGAGCAAGAGAGAAAGAGAGAGAGAAAGAGAGAGAGGGAGGGAGAGAAAGAATGAGAGGGAGGGAGAGAATGAGGGAGAGAAAGAGAGAAAGAATGAAAGAGAGAAAGAGAGAGAAAGAGAATGAGAGAGAGTGAATGAGAGAGAATGTGAGAAAGAATGAAAGAGAGAAAGAATGAGAGAGAATGAGAGAGAGAATGAGAAAGAGAATGAGAGAAAGAGAGACAGAGAGAGAAAGAGAGAGAGGCAGGGATGGGGAGAGAGAGAGACACACAGAGAGAGAGGGAGGGAGAGAAAGAATGAAAAAATGAGAGAAAGAATGAGAGAGAGAAAGAATGAAAGAGAAAGAATGAGAAAGAGAGGGAGGGAGGGAGGGAGAGAAAATGAGAGAGGGAAAGAGAGAATGAGAAAGAATGAGAGAATAAGAGAAAGAATGAGAGAATGAGAAAGAGAATGAGAGAAAGAATGAGAGAAAGAATGAGAGAGAGAGAGAGAATGAGAGAGAAAGAGAGAGGTGTGGGGAGGAGGAGACAAGGATTAGCTTCCCGCGTGGCAAATCTCCAATTCGAACTCCTGCCACCTGGTGCTTAAAGATAGACTACTCCTGGCTGGGGGAGCAATTTCTCATGGATTTGGCTCTCTTTGAAAACCACGAACGTTATGGGCCTCTGGTACGAAGCGGCCAAGATTTGCAAAATGATAATTAGGAAGAATGCTTCAGGAGGTTGCAGACTGGTCAGATTAGTACACGCGCTCACCCTCTGGAATCACCAATAAAGGAGAATATTTGGCGCTCAGGGATGGAATGAGGGCTCCTTGGTGCTCTCTGAGCTGGGTGGATTTTTTGGCAGACGTCTCATGAACCAAGTAGGTACCATCATCAGGACTGGAAGGGAAGGGAGGTTGCTAAAACTAAACAGAGAGCAAACTGCCCTCCCTTCCACCCAGCTCAGAGACCACCAAGGACCCTTCGCCTCTGGAGCCATTTTCGATCCTTACGGTACCTTGTTTTCTTAGATAATATTTAAATTGTCTGTAAAAGGTGCGCCAAGCTTTTTGCTGGTTTTATGATTCATTTTTTAAGGCTGAAATCAGACGGCTCTAGGGGAATTCACAAAGTCCACTCCATCCAGACGGGAAAAGACCTTGGGCTTCTTCACCAACCTTGGGGGCGTGTTGCCCCACCGGCACGTGGGGCCCCCGGCGAGACTTCATGGCGAAGCGCATGATCTGCCTCTTGACGAAGATGAAGAGCAGGACGAAAACCTGGAGAGGGGGCAAAGGAAAGGTCTTTACAGATACAGATTGAAAAAGAGTTACTACAAATAGTAACTAAATACCCACAGGTTCTAAATTGAAAGTAGGGGCCCAATGATGACAAGTTAGAGAGTTTGTTGCCAAAAAGAAAACTTTTAAAGTGTGGGTTGGGATTTTAGCCAGAGTCTCAAAAGACCTTACAAAGTGTTTTGTTGGGATTTTGGAGGACTTTAAGCTGGGATTTTAACCAGGATGTTTGTATGTAGGTCTTTGGTTATTCGGGTTTTCTCCCGCATAAAATTGGAGGTTTCTTGGCAACGTTTCGACGAAGTCTCATTCGTCATCTTCAGGCTGGTGTCTTCGGCTTCGGGCTTCTAGGAGCAATGTGTGATCGCAGCTGTTTCTTCCTTTTTTTTTCCACAGCCAAGCCCCCAACCAATCAGAACACACCTCCACCCAATCAGAACACAGCCAAGCTCCCACCCAATCAGTTCACACCCCCACTGGCAGTTAAAAAGAAGAAACAGCTGCGATCACACATTGCTCCTAGAAGCACGAAGCCGAAGACACCAGCTGAAGATGCCGAATGAGCCTTCGTCCAAATGTCGCCAAGACACTTCCAATTTGACGCGGGAGAAAACCCGAATAACCAAAGACCTACCTATATACATACATACATACATATATAATTTATTATTTAATATTATTATTATATATAAGGCATATATTATGGATATTAGTAATAATAAATGAAATGGAGGATCTCACGTCTGCTTTCGAAAGCTGCAGACTCCAACTCCCATCACCCAAGCCAAAAGCTTCCCTCCCCATGGACTACAAAGCCCATCGTCCAGGGCACCTCCCCTTCCCCTCCCCCCCACTCCCAGTTTCTTTTCCCCGCCCTGCTGGGTTTCCATCTCCGAAGCAGCAGCAGCAGCAGCGTCTGGGGACGATGGGCTCTGTGGTCCCAGCCTCCCCTCCCACCCCCACTCCCACTAAGGGAAAGGCGAAAGGCGTCCGAGGGGCGCGGATTGGCCTCACCAGGCTCCCGTAGGCCATCACCAGCACCACGTTCACCCCGGAAAGCCAGTTGCTGGACGGCACCGGCGAAGAAGCGGAGGGGGAAGAGGAGGAGGGGGAAGAGGAGGAGGAAGACGACGACGAGGCGGCGGCGGCTGCGGAGGAAGCGGAGCCGGCCATAGCCCGGCGAGGCTCCTGGCCTGGCAGCCCTCAGGGCCGCACAACATGGCCGCCGCCGGAGCCGCCCGCGCGCCGGTCACGTGGCCATGGTGGCCACGCCTCCAGGCCATATACGAGACTGGGTCAGCTGACCGGAAGCAGAGGTTGCGCGGGGGGGGGAAACCACGAAGAGAAAGGCGGCTCGCTTGGGCGGCCATATTGGAAAGCCCAAAGAGAAAGGGCCGACAGGCGTTCTCATACACGTCCGGTTCTCAAGGGGGAAGGCAGGAGAGTGGCGGGGTTATGCAAACGCTCCAAATTAAAATAATTAAAAAAAAAAAAAACACCAAACCCCCAAAAAGTTCCAAAATGAACTCCGGGCCGGAGTCGAACAGGAGCAAGAATCGATTTAGATTGAAGAGCAAGATGATCTTGCTTTTGCGTTTTTGGCCAAAACCCCGCATTGGTGGGGAAGGCCTTGTCGCAAGGGAACCGGAACTGTGTAAAAAACAAAACAAAAACCCTTCTCTTTTCCCAAAGGCTTCATTAAATTGAAAAAAAAGTTGGGTTTAGTTAGGATGCTGGAGACAAGAGATGTGGGGGGGAAGAAAAGGAAAAAAAAAAAAAAGGGAGCCAAACACAGTCACGTGCTCGGAGGCGGGGCCAAGGGGGGGGGAGAGAGCCGAGGAAAACAAACACAGGAGGGAGGGAGGGAGGGAGGGAGGGAGGGGGTAAACAACTCCTCCTCCTCCTCCTCTTCTCTTGTCCCCCCCTCCTCCTTCTCCTTGCGCGCAGGCGCACTGGCGAAGAGGGGGGGGCGTGTCGCGGCCACCTGACGCCGGGCGTCCCCCAACATCGCGCGCGCGGCCCCGCCCCCCGCGCGTCACGTGGCCGAAGGGGGGCGGCGCCTCGCCCGCGCTGGCTTCAGTTGTCAGTGTGCGTGTGTGGCGGCGGCGGCAGCGGCGGCTGAGGTAAAAAAAAAAAAAAAAAGAGAGAGAGAGGAAAAATGGCGCGCGGCCCCTTTAAGAGCCGGCCCCGCCTCCTCCTCCTCCCCCCTCCCCCTCCGATAATCCCCGCTTTACTTTTATGAGGCGATTCCCGGGAACCGGCGGCGGCAGCGGCGGCGGCGGAAGGCGGGTATCTGGCGGGTCGGCCGTGGAAGCGGGTGGTGGTGGCGTCGGCTCCGGAGGGTCTTTTTCCTGCCGGCCTGAAGGGGGAGGAAGGGGGCGTGAGGAGGCGGGCAAGTTCCGGTGGGGGAGCGCCTCCGCTGAGGCCTAGTCGGCCGGGGTGAAGCCGGGGACTCGCGTAGCGCGGCAAGCCGGGCCGGGCGAGGCCAAAGTCGGCCTCGACCCCCGGAAAGACCCCGGAAGGGGGGGAAAATGTTTTTTTTTTCTCTTCCTTCTCGGCTTCCATCTGCTTTCCGACCACCCACCCCGAGGCCCGGGAAGCCCCGACGGGCCCCTCCTTCCTTCCTCCCCCCCCTCTACGCGAACAGCGCCGGCCCTTCCTGCCCGGGCGAGGCCGCTTCCCCCTCGAGGAAGCGCCGCTTCATTGTTTCCTCCCGGGCCCGCCGGCCTCGCCTCGGCCCTCGGGGGCCTAAGGAGCCGCGGGGCAGGAGTCCCTTCTCCCCTCTTCCCCCCCCCCCCACGTGGAGGGGCGACCCCCGGAAAGCCCCCCCTCCCCCATGTCCAGGGGGCGGAGCCTTGCCCCCCCCTCAATCAGGCCTGCCTGGACGGAGCCCCCCCTCCTCCTGGCCGAGTTTCCTGCCCCCCCCGCAATGGGACGCCCCCCTCCCTCCCTCCCTTTTTTGGGGAAGGGGCATCTCCAAAGAGGGTGGGGGGGGGAGAGGCTGAATAAAGTTGGGTCCTTGGCTCCTCAAATCCACCTTTTTTCCTGGCTTTGGAGGGGAGGCATTTTTATCCCTTCCTGGAAAAGTGGCAGGGATCTCCTAGGATCCACCGTGATCTCTTCCTCCTCCTCCTCCCTCTGGCATGCGGGGTGTGTGTGTGGGGGGGTGTCCTTGGCCTAAGATCAGCGTCTCTCTAAGTGGCTGGCAGGAATCTGATCCCAAGTGATCCCTTTTTCCATTTGGGGGATCCTTTGCTTAAGATAATTTTTTTTTTGCCTCTTCAAAAAGTGGCGGAAATCTCCTAAAGTTTGATCCCAGCGGATCCCTTCTTCCTTCTTCCTTCTTCCGTTTGGGGGGGATCCTTTGCAATAGGATTGCAGGTCTCTTCTTTGCCCCGTCCAAAAAGTGGCAGAAATGTCCTAAAATCTGATCCAAAGTGATCCCTTCTCCCTCTTCCATTTGGGGGGGATCCTTTGCTTAAGATCAGCGTTTCTATTTGCCCCTTCAAAAAGGGGCAGAAATCTCCCATAATCTGATCCGAAATGATCCCTTCTCCCTCTTGCGTTTGGGGGGATCCTTTGCTTAAGATCAGCGTTTCTATTTGCCTTTTCAAAAAGGGGCAGAAATCTCCCCAAATTCTAATCTAAAGCGATCCCTTCTCCCTCCTTCCCTACCTGGGGTCTTTTGCATAAAACGGGGGTCTCGATTTGCCTCCTCAAAAAGTGGCAAAAAAAACCCCAAAACAACTCTACTAAAACCGAAAGTGATCCTTTCTCTTTCCACATAGAGGGATCTTTTGCATAAGATGGTCGTCTCGATTTACTTCCTCTAAAAAGTCAGATTTCCTAAAATCTGCTCTCAAGTGATCCCTCTTCTACTGAAGGGGATCTTTTGCATAAGATCGGGGTCTCTGTTTCCCTCTAACTTCCCCCTCCTTTCCATCATATCATCACCATCTCTTCATTTTTCCTTTTTAGTCCTCTTGTTTAAAGAAAAAAAAAATTCGAAGGCTTCTTAAATCTTGGGAGTGTGGTTCCTCCTAAGCATGCCAGCTCCTTTTTCAGCAGGCAGAAGGCTGTTCCTTTGTTATCCTCATACCATAAAAAAGGAAGGATTGGTGCCAGGCAATGTTGTTTGCAGCAGAGCGGGGTTCAAATCCAGCTTGACTCAGGGCCAGGCCGGCTGCTGAGTTAAGGGAAGCCCATGTGCTCACCGTTATCTCCTTGAACCCCGAAGCTGGGCCAGAAGTTTTACTGCAAGAATCTCCCAGGAACCCTGGAAGTTTTTAAATGCCCACTTTTGCAGAGAAAAAAGTGATGCAGAAGCATTCGAAGGATAAAGTTTTAGATCATTTGATTTCTTTTTTTTTACAAAGCTAGCAACAGCTATTCTCTTTAGGATTCCTCTGTAAGGCATCACTTTCCCAGACGCTTCCCAGCTCACTGTAATTCCCGAGGCCCTGGGAATTTACCTTCTGCAGTATCTATTCTAGATCTCTTCCCCTTTCGGTTTCCCTTAAATGAACAAAACCATTTTTTGTGTGTGGGTTCTGCATCGCCTTGAGAGTGACTTCACCTGGGACTTTGTCACCGTAAGAAACTTACAGGCCCGCTGTGTTTCCTTCTCTTAAGTCTTCACTATTTGTGATATTCTTAAATAGCTTCTCCAAAATAAACAGCTTGGGTCACTTCCCAACCAGGAAGGCCACAATTGTGGGAGTTTCACAATGGCTGTAAGTCAGCACAATTTCTTGGTGGATGGACAAAAAAAAAAAAAAAAAAAAAGCCACAGTAGATATATCTTTTCATCCTTCCGAAATGTTCACTGCTCCTCCTGTTCCTATTCATCCCATGAGTTCTGTGATTTTCTTCTCTCACCCCTCTTTTTTTTTTTTTTTATAAAAGACCTAAAACCAATGTTGACATTCTTGCTCTTTAACTTTTCCTGGCATCATTCTTTCCTCAAGGACATTCTTTCAAGCAAAATCGCACCATAATATTTTTTTTCTCTCAGGAATGGCGCTCCAGTCTTATCAATCGTTAGGAGCTTGTAGGTGCTTCTTTATGTCCCAAAAGAAACGAAAAGAATTTCAGGGGAGGGGGGTGTTTTGAGGTTGTTGTTTTTTTGTGTGTGGTAAGCAGTATATTTTTCCTAACAAAATGTAATCGTGAATCCTCCTTGCCTACTTCAGTAATCTGTATTTTGTGTTCTTAGTTTTTCAGTGGGGCTGCTCTTCTTTTGTATTTATTCTGAGGTAAGTCGGTCTTACTTCCAGATGGACGTGCAGGGAACTGCAATCTTAAATTGAAAACAGTGCTATCTCTTTATTTTTATTTTTTTTAAAGAAAGAAAAGGCCCTGTTAACCCAGGCTCTCTTTGTATGCCCAAGATGCCATGTTTTTATTTTTTTTCTTCTGAACTTCTTAACGAAGAAAGTTCCTGCTTTCACGTTGCTCTTTGAAGATAGTAGTTAGCAATTTGGCCAGCAGAAAGGCCTCAGTTCAGAAATCAGCCATTATCTCTGGACAGAAAAACGGCCTACGAATGATTAGAAGCTTGCTCTCCCTGGATGGAAGCTGTGATCCAAGAATTATCCTCTCTCTGGAATCACATGGGAAAGAGTAATATTGCCATTGCATAGGTTGGAACACGGAGTAAACTATTCTAGAAATTAGTTTGGGGAAGACTAGTGTGCATTACATTTTTATATATGACTCTTATATACCCTTTTGGCCACCTTCACCTGCCAGCAAGGTGAGAACTGCCATTCTTTTAAGGAGACACTTGCACGGCCTTTTTACTTATCAATTATCTTTTCTCCAAATCCCTGATCATCTTCCCTGCTTTTTTGTTTTTTGTTTTTTAAACCACTTCCATCTTTATTACCGTTCTTGAAACGTCTGCTATCTGGTAGTGAATTTATTGCCATTTGTTTGCCTTTATAAAGGAATGGATGATCTATCAATCTTCAGCAGGATGGCTTCAGGAGCAGAAGGCCACTCTGGGAGAGAGTGTGAGAGAGCCAAAAGCTACTTTAATCCCGCTACCCGGCCCATTTGGCGAAATAATATCGGAGTAGAACGTGGGATAATGGGCAACACTGGTGCTCCCTAGACTTCCATCTTCTGCAAACTCACCCATCTCGACAAAAGGGGGGTTTTGCTTCCTCGTGCTCTTAATGGTGGATTTTCACTCTTGTTAAGAAGCGCCATTTGTTAGGATCTCCCCTGACCAAAAGTCTCCAGCCAGGGACTTTTGTTTTCTTAGCCCTTTGAGAATTAAATTAAAAGATTTAACAACCCCTTCTCCAGAAAACATTGAATCTTCCCTTGTCTTCATTTTCTTTCTTCTTTAAAAACAAAAAAACGTCAAAGTGAGCTTTGAAATCTGGAAGTAAATTTTTTTTTTAAAAAAAAAATCTGTCTTTTCCAACATCTCTTTCCCAATCATTTGCTTCCAGCTGTTTGACCCGGCATCTTTGGAGCCAGGTTTCACTTCGCCCGAAGCTGGCAAGGCCGTTATCAGGGCAGGGTCCAAACGGGGAGGTGTCACCGGCTCCTGAGAAGCGGCCACTCATCTTTCAGGATGAAGTTGTGAGACGTGGACAAATTCCCACCCGCAGAAAATCGCTCTGGATCCTAAGTTGATGTTCCTTCTCCCCAACTGTATTGCCTCTCTTTCTCTCTCTCTCTCTCTCAGGTCTTTTCCCATCACCTGCAGTCTCTTCCTTTTTAAAGGGAGGCTGCTGAGTAAGCCAGGGAGGTACGTACATCCATTGCAACCACGCCCACCACCCCATTTTCACGTGCTTGTTGAGGAAGGGGTGAAAAAGAAGAAGAAAAATCCAGGATCCAGGAACGCCAACCCCTGTTTGGCTGGCTGTAGCCAGAAATGGTTCCTTTTGGGAATATCCAGAGGATATTAATATAATAATGTTGTTCTGTTATCGTGGCCCGAGAAGACTTTGTTTACTTCTTCCCAGTTTTGTGCCTCTGCCTTAACACCTTTTGTGCTCCTGTTACGTACACACTGCGCTGTCACTAGTCTGGAGGGCTCCTCCAAAGGGCTCCAAAGTGGCTCTTTTGGAAATCACTGCTATATATTATGATTATAAGAATGCCAGGTGGGCCATAAATGACACCGCAGAAAGATTTTCCTTCCCAAGCATACATTTCTCTCAGTTCGCAAAAAAAAAATGTGCCTTTAGCTTAACAAGACCCGATTCTCTTTTCTTAATCTACCCTCCCTCTTCCCCGGTCTCTGGAGATGAAGGCTCAATTTCTGACCCAGGAGACAAAACACACAAATCTCGTTGCATCACTTTCTTTCCACCCGTGTGTATGTGTGTGCTTGCTGCCCAGGTTAAAAATTCGTTTAGCAACAGGCTGCTTGGTTCTAGGAATTGAAAATGTTTCCTTCACGAGCCATTTGCCGCCTGGGATTTTTTTTGATGAGGCTTCAGCCAGGGGGTTTCTTTAAGAAAAAAAAAAAGCAGATTGGATTCCTGGAAAGCTGAGGTTGGGTTGAATCATTTTGCTGCTAAGTGGCTTACGTGTGGAGTGATTTCTCAGAGGGAAGGAAGGAGGAGGATCCGTTCTCAGGAAGGGAGATTTAAAACTCAGTCACTAACTCCGGGGATAATTGTCCTGCTCCTTATTAAAACCCTGGAGGCCTCCCTAAATTTTGGTTTCCGATTTCCCTCTTCCCTTCATTGGCAACCTGGATTTCAGAATTATCTGTATCCTAAGGCAGCTGCTGTATCTTGGCCCTGAGTTAAATACATCTGCAAAGCTAGAAAATTTGGAACAATTCTGCAAAACTTCCCCCATCCTGACTTGGAATTCATAACATCCCGCTTAAGTTTCCCCAGCTACCTTTTGGGTCTTTTCGAATTTCTTCGTCCTTTCCCAGTTTGTGATTTTTATAAAGCCACCTTCGGTTCTCGGGAAGCCTAGATGGATTTCAATGCAGGACCTGATGCTCCAAAGAGATGCTAAAAATGAGAAATGAAGTCCGGCTACAGTGGAGAACAGTTATTGTTCCTTTTCTAACAGAAAATGGTCCATCTTTTTTTGGGGTGGTGTGTTGCAACACACCTCAGTTTTCATCAGTCATGGAAACTTCACTTAGAAAAAGAGTTTATTGGGTTTTTTTTTTAACAACTGGAGTTGAATGGCTAGGAATTGAAGTCAATGATGCAGAGCTGGGGTGGAGCCAGAGAGGAGGGTGAAAAATTAAAAGCCGGGTCATCCTCAAATCTTGTCAAAATCGTAGCCAGTAAGCAGGATGTGTTTGTAGGGTTGCTGCAATGAAGGCTACACAATCTATAGGACGGGAGGGGAAAAAAAACCTTGTGATTCTTATAACAGATGACAATGGCAGTTGTTCTGAAGCAAGTGCTGGATGTTAGCCGAAAATAAAAACGAAATATAGATAGATAGTCCTTGACTTACCGCCATTTGTTTAGCAACTGTTCGAACTTTCGAACAGCGCTGCAAAAGTAACTTCTGATCATTTTTCACACTTTACGACCATTGGTCACGTGATCCAAATTCAGATGCCTGGCAACTGACTCGTATTGATGACGGACGCAACGTCCCGAGGGGGAGGGGTTCACGCGATCCCCTTTCGCAACCTGGCAAGCCGAGGCAACGGGGAAGCCAGATTTCACTTAAACAACCGTGTTTCCTAACTTTAACGACTGCATTGATTCCCTTAACAACCGGGGCAAGAAAGGTCGTAAAACGGGTAGAATTCCCCGAACAACTAACTTTTGCCTAGCAGTGGAAATTTTGGGCTAAATTGCAGATGTTGAAATCGAAGGATTACCTGTCGATAATGTAAAAAAAGACATTATGGCTGGCGAAGAAAACTCTCTTAACGTTTTAACACCTCTTCTCTCTCTCTCTTTTTTTAATTTACAGATTTCTGCCTTGTAAATACTGTTATTTGTATATACTGTAAATGATGACATCGGTAGGCACCAACCGAGCCCGGGGAAGCTGGGAGCAGACACAAACACAGACCCAGGCACAGCACAAGCAGAGGCCACAGGTGAGGGAGCACCTAGCGGCGTCCTTGGAAACCGGGAGGTGTGCTGCCCGGCCTCTCCTTGCTCTTTCGGTTGTGACTTGGTGGCACCTGGCCCTAACGTCTTCCTGGGAGACAAAGGTGCACCGTCTCCACCTTCGTTTGTTCTCAGCCAGGAAGCTGAACTGGGGAGGGAGGGCGGAGTTTGGCTTTTCATACCCAGGCATCCGGTTACCTGGGCAATCAGATTCCAGCCCGGTGGGTAAAACTCTGGTGTTTGACTACTTGCAATTCACACCCATAAATAGTGAGGTGTTTTGTCTTCCGCCTTCCCAACAGTTTTTAGGCTTATCGGGGTTCATTCGAGGGCATTATTATTATTCTATATTTTTGTTCCCCCTTGATGTTTAGAAATAAGGCAGTGAGCATATCTAATACTCCTCCTTCCTCCTCTTTTGCTCACAATGACAATCTTGCGAGGTGGGTTGCGATGAGAGAGAGGGATTGGCCCCAAAGTCAGCCAGCCGGCTTTCATGCCTAAGGTGGGGGACTAGAACTCACAGTCTCCCAGTGATTGGCCCAAAGTCACCCAGCTGGCTTTCATGCCTAAAAAGGAACTAGAACTCACCATCTCCTGGCGATTGGCCCAAAGTCACGCAATCAGCTTTCATGCCTTAAAGCAGGACTACAATTCCCAGTCTCCTGGCGAGTGGCCCAAAGTCACCCAATCAGCTTCCATGCCTTAAAGCAGGACTACAATTCCCAATCTCCTGGCGAGTGGCCCAAAGTCACCCAATCAGCTTTCATGCCTTAAAGCAGGACTACAATTCCCAGTCTCCTGGTGATTGGCCCAAAGTCACCCAGCTGGCTTTCCTCCTTAAGGCGGGACTTGAACTCAGGATTCTCTGCCTCCTAGCCTGGTGCCTTAATCACTAGACCAAACTGGGAAATAAAGAACTTGTTACACTAAGATGGGATTTAATTTGTTTTTTTTTATTTCAACACGGCTTCGAAGCTGCGACCGCTTGGCTTTGCCTGTTGCATTTAAGCTTAATGGATTTGCTTAATAGCCACGTGATTCACTTTTAACGACCGTGTGACTTGCTTAACGATTGTGGCGAGTCACTTAACCCCTGTAAAAAATGGTTCATGAAGTCATGTTTGATTGACTGCGACAGCTTGCGATGGAGATCCCGCTCTCCGCGATGGTCATAAGTCAAGGACTTCCACCCTAGGAGGATGCGATTAGTGAACAAGTTTTCAGATTTTGCCTCTCTCCTTCAGGCCACATCCTGAGTTGGGAACTGGCTTTAATTGGAGCTCAAATCTCTCCCAATTATTTAGGGCGCCTTACCTGAACGGTTAGAATTTACGTACCTGTCTCTCCATCTTTTTTTTTTCCCCTCCTCCTTTTGAACCCGGCCTCTTTGAAAATGCGAGCGTCTCATTTTTTTCCTCTTTCTGTGTCTCTTTCCTTCCAGGCCACTGCGGAGCAAATTCGGCTTGCGCAGATGATCTCGGACCACAACGATGCTGACTTCGAAGAGAAAGTGAAACAAGTAAGTCCTTTGGCATCGGAAGAATAGAATAGAATAAAATAACAGAGTTGGAAGAGGGACCTTGGAGGTCTTCTAGCCCAACCCACTGCTTGGGCATGAAACCCTTACACCATCTCAGACAGATGGTTGCCCAATCTCTTCTTAAAAACCTCCAGTGTTGGAGCATTTACAACTTCTGGTGGCAAGCTGTTCCACTGGTTAATCGTTCTCACTGTCAGGAAGTTTCTCCTTAGTTCTAAGTTGCTTCTCTCCTTGATTAGTTTCCATCTGTTGCTTCTTGTCCTGCCCTCGGGCTTTGGAGGAAGAGACGGTGAGGCCCAGCCACGGCCTCAAACTGATTGGATAGTTTTCTTTTTACAAGTGTGGTCCTCGACTTCTAACCATTCATTTAGTGACCGAGATTGAAACCGCACTTTAAAAAAATGACAATTTTTCATACTTAACAACCGTTGCAAAATCCCCACCATCATGCCGTCAAAATTCAGCTGCTTGGTAACTGGCACGTATTTATGACGGTCGCAGCATCCCGGGGTCGTGTGGTCCCCTTCAGTGACCTGACAAGTCAAGTCAACGGGGAAGACGGATTCACTTAACAACCATGTTCCTAACTTAACTGCATTGCTTCACTCAACAACAGAGGCAAGACGGGTCGTGAAATGAGGCAAAACTCACTTAAGAGCTTTTGGGCTCGGTTCTGGTCGTAAGTCCAGGACTACCTTCTAAGCTTGCTATTTCATTCATGTCTTAAGTCATTTATTCATGTCTTATTCCCTGGAGTCGGGGCATCCGGTAATATAACCCAAACGGCTCCCTTTTTAGTATTTTATCACTTCCAAAGAAATTGTATGACCGTCCTGACTTTTGATTCTGGTTTGAAATGGTTCTTTGCCCTAATTCCAGCTAATAGAGTCACACTGGTGAATTTTTGGCTGGGTCATCCTGCCCCTCTCTTTTGCCTGCCAGTAATTTTTTATTCGTTTGTTTCCTGGGGAAACGAATGTGCAGGTAGCTGGTTTAAATTTAGGATATTTGTCTTGGCTGTTGCAAGTTTTATTAAGTTAAGCGAAGGAGGATAGGTTAGGAAAAATAAGGAGCTTTTTCGACATTTCCAAAGCAGAACGAAAAAGGCTGCCTCATTAAAATAATTGATGATACGTTCCTCATTAAAATAATTGATGATGTGTTGGTCCCGAAAAGCCAATTTTCTCTTGACAGCAGCAAAATTATTGTATGCACAAAAATGGGAGGATACTTCGGTTCCTAACGTGGACAAATGCTTGCAGAAGTTGATGGAATTTGGCTGAAATGGCAATGTTGACTATTTTGATTAAAGAAAAGAATAGGAGTACTTTTTATTTCCACATGGAGACCGCTTCTGAACTTTGTGCTTGAAGTGCAAAAGAATGAAACTTTTGGGTTTTACCAATTAGATTGATAGGTCTTTATAGAAATGGCTTGTTCATATTATTACGAAAGTTGTGATTTGATGTTAATGCCTTATTTTACTGCAACAGAGAAAAGTTGGAAGTCAGTGTTCCCTTTTCTTTTTCTTTTTCTTATCCTCCCTCACTTCTCTTCCCTCTCTTCCTCCCCACCGTTTTCCTATTTACTTTCGTATTTTGTATCTTATTTTATAACCCAATGTTAAACCAGAAAAGCAAAAGTTGTTGTCTGAAAAAGATGAAAGATATTTGAGATAAAAATGGTGTAACAAGCTCAGAACAGCAGCTCTTCAGGAAAATAACTTTTTGTGCCTTCTAAGGGCGTTCAAAAAAGGAATATTTGTGGTCCGTGGATCGAGAGGGAGCGAAGCTGCTTGGGTTTCCTGCAAATGACTCTCTTTTATCCCTAAGATATTTTTTTTATTGCCAGAGACCTGCTCTCATAATTTCCTTTTTTCCCGTCCACAGCTGATCGACATCACAGGCAAGAATCAGGACGAGTGTGTGATTGCCCTGCACGACTGCAACGGAGATGTCAACAGAGCCATCAATGTGTTGTTGGAGGGGAACCCAGACACGGTAGATGTGGGGCTCAGCTGGGCTGAGGCTGATTGGTTGGGTAGTCCATCAGCGGGGTGGGGGGGTGGAGAGACATTCCATTCCAGCTCCGCGCGATGTGCAAACCCAATTGAAGCAGGGCTGTTGTAGAAAATACCTTGGCTCTTTTCATTGTTGGTTTTAATATACAGGTAGGTAGGGATGAGGGGGCTCAGTGGCTAAGATGCTGAGCTTGTCGATCGAAAGGTCGGCAGTTCGAATCCCGAGTGCCGCGTAACGGGGTGAGCTCCGGTTCCTTGTCCCAGCTTCTGCCAACCTAGCAGTTTGAAAGCATGTAAAAAATGCAAGTAGAAAAACAGGGATCACCTTTGGTGGGAAGGGAACAGCGTTCCGTGCGCCTTTGGTGTTGAGTTATGTCGGCCACATGACCACGGAGACGTCTTCGGACAGTGCTGGCTCTTTGGCTTTGAAATGGAGATGAGCACTGCCTCCTAGAGTACGTATGTGTGAGGGGAACCTTTTCCTAGCTCTCCACTTTTTCCACTGAGCTCTCCACTGAGAATAGTTCAGTTAATGACGGTTGAGAGTTACAATGGCACTGCAAAAAAAAATGACTTAGGACCGTTTTTCACACGACGGTTGCAGCATGGTCCACGTGCTCAAAATTCAGGCCATCGACAACTCACGATTCGGTGAGTTTTGCCTACCTACCTTGCCACGGTCGTTCTGTGAATTGTTGCAGCTGTTCGATTAGTCACAGGGTTGTTAAGTGAATCTGGCTTCCCCGTTGACTTCTGCTCACCAGAAGGGGTCGCAAAATGGGAATCTTGCGACTGTCATAAATACGAGCCAGTTGCCGAGCGTCCAAATTTGGATCATGCCAGCACGGGGGATGCTGCCACGGCCGTCAGTGTGAAAAATGCTCCCTTCCCCCCCCCTTTTCAAAGCCGTCGCAACGTTAAAAACTGTCATTAAAACGAACAGAGGGCTTTACCTACCTTGTCTCGTGCATCAAAAATAACGTTTGAATCCCCCCTCCCTTTTTTTTTCATCTTTTAGCACTCCTGGGAAATGGTGGGGAAGAAGAAAGGCGTGTCGGGACAGAAAGACAGCGGACAGACGGAACCCAGCGAAGAAGGCAAAGAGAACCGGGAAAAAGAGCGCGACTTCAGCCGGCGACGGGGGAGCGGCTTGCCCCGGAGAGGCCGCGGAGCCAGCCGTGGGAGAGAATGTAGGCCCCTGATTCTGCATACAAAGCAATAAGACCCTCCAGAGGAGAGGTGCAAAAGGTTCCTTTGCGGCATTTGTGACTCCCAAAATCAGGGCCCGTTCTCCGTCCCCTTCCATCAACCCCCAACCCCACCCTCCGACCCTTCCCAGGAGGTTGCTTTGACCTTCAGGCGGGCTGCTTCCACCATGGCAGGAAGTGGCTGGGTAGCTCAGCGGCTAAGACGCTGAGCTTGATGAGCAGAAACTTCAGCGGTTCGAATCCCTAGTATAGATCTCCTGTGCGAGCAGGGGGTTGGACTAGATGACCTCCAAGGTACCCTTCCAACTCCGTTACTGTTACTCTCCTCTTTCCCACCGGGGGTGGGGGGGAAGGGGATTGGTAAGAGCGAAGGCAGCTGTTGGGAGAATCTTCCAGCAGTGCTTTTGAAGGCTTCCACACTTTCCTGGTGTCCCTGTTTGGAGAGAAAGGATTGCAGGATATATAAAACCAAGAGTTTTGTATTTCAGGATACCGGTTGCTTGTTTCTTCCTCTTTCTTTCTTTTTTGTTTTGTTTTTGTTTTTGTTTTTAAGAATGGGAGAGTAAATCTCGTGGAATTACTGTATTTTTTGGAGTATAAGATGCACCTGACTATAAGATGCATCTAAATTTAGAATTTAGAAGAGGAAAACAACAACAACAACAAAAAAGTAGTTTTTGACGTCCCTTTTTTCGGCCCTTTTCCAATCTTTTTTCGGCCTGTTTCCAGGGCTTTTTTCAGTCCATTTTTGAGGCTTTTTTCGGCCTGTTTGGGGGGCTTTTTTCAGCCCGTTTTTGAGGCTTTTTTTGGACTCTTTTTTTTTTTTTTGGCCTTTTTTCAGCCTTTTTTTTTTTTTAAGAAAAAATGGGCCGAAAACAGGCTGAAAAAAGCCCCCCAAACGAAAAAAGCACCGAAAACAGGCCGAAAAAAAAAAAGACATGAAAAAGGCCCCAAAACGGTGTGCGGAGCCCCCAAAATGGCTGCCGGGGCTTCAGCAATATTCGGTCTATAAGACACACAGACATTTTCGCCCCTTTTGGGAGACGAAAATGTGCGTCTTATAGTCCGGTATATCTAGGCATCCTGACTGAGAAAGCCATGGGGGTTTTTTTGGGGTGGGGGTGGGGGTGGGAAATGCTTTGATATAATTAATCCTTGAGCCATTGTAAACCCAGCCTTCTTCAACAGGTAGTCCTTGACTTACGACCACCATTGAGCCCCCAAATTCATATTGTTAAGCATGACGGTTGTGAAGTGAGTTTTGCCCCCGTTTTTTACGACTTGCCTTGGCCCAGTTGTCCAGCGCAACGTTGCAGTCGTTAAATGAGGAACGCGGTTGATGAAGTGAATCTGGCCTCCCCGTGAATTTTGCTCGTCGGGAGGTCACAAAAGGGGATCCTGTGACCCATCAACCGTCATAAATTTGAGTCAAAAGTTGCCAAGCGTCTGGATCTTTTATCACGTGACTCTGGGGAGGCTGCAACGGGCATAAGCATGAAAAAACGGTCATTCACATCGCCGTCCTAACTTTGAACGGTCACTAAGTGAGCTGTCGTAAGTCAGGGACTGCCAAGTTTATTCTCTAGGAAGATTGTTTTAACTTCGTGCTTCTGAGGTTCAGCTTAAAGAATGGGGTACAGTGAACGGGTGCAATTGCACGCCAGACTGTGACTTCTCTCTAGTTTTGGGGATACCACACCGTACAACTGTGTGGCTGTTTTTTTTTTACCTGGTGGTTGCCACGTTTAAGGCACGACATAGTCCGTTTTCAAGAGGCACCGATATCGATCCGCACGCGTGCTCAGTCTTGCATTGAGCCCCCTTGGTTTTTTTCCTTCCATATTTCCCTCTCTCTGTCCTGGATTCCTCGCTTGCAAATCTCCCAGCGCCTTGTTGTGTTTTGCAGTTCGGGGTCAAGAGAACGGACTGGATGGCAGCAAGACCAGTGGCTCTTCTGGCAGAGGCACGGAGAGAGGGCGGCGGGGACGTGGGCGAGGCAGAGGTGAGCCCAGGTTGACCGTCTGTCACCCTGTAACAAATCATCATTTATTGAGAAACAAATCTCTGTAAAATGGCTCCTTAAGGAGTTGCCAGGAAGGAAAGGAGCTTTTCCATCTCGCCTGACTTTGCTACTAAGGCCACAGCGAAAAAATCCATCTCTTGTTGCACAATACAATACAAAACACAATTACAATACAAAATACAATACAAAATACAATACACAATACAATACACAATACAATACAATATACAGTACAATACACAATACAATACAATATGCAATACAAAATAGAGTACAATATAAAATTCAATACAATACAAAATACAATACAATACAAAACAATACAATATACAATACAAAATACAATATACACAATACAAAATACAATACAATACAAAATGCAATACAAAATACAATACAATTCAAAATTCAATACAATATGCAATACAAAATACAGTACAATATAAAATTCAATACAATACAAAACAATACAATATACAATACAAAATACAATATTATACACAATACAAAATACAATACAATACAAAATACAATACACAATACAATACACAATACAATACACAATATAATACAATACAATATGCAATATAAAATTCAATACAATACAAAATACAATACAATACAAAATACAATACAATACAAAACAATACAATATACAATACAAAATACAATATACCCAATACAAAATACAATACAAAATACAATACAAAATACAATACAAAATAGAAAATACAATACAAAATACAATACAATACAAAATTCAATACAATATGCAATACAAAATACAGTACAATATAAAATTCAATACAATACAAAATACAATACAATACAAAACAATACAATATACAATACAAAATACAATATTATACACAATACAAAATACAATACAATACAAAATACAATACACAATACAATACACAATATAATACAATACAATATGCAATACAAAATACAATACAAAACAATACAATATACAATACAAAATACAATATACACAATACACAATACAATACAATACAAAATACAATACACAATACAATACACAATATAATACAATGCAATATGCAATACAAAATACAATATACACAATACAAAATACAATACAAAATAGAAAATACAATACAATACAAAATTCAATACAAAATACAATACAATACAAAATTCAATACAATATACAATACAATACAACTTTCTTGGCCAAGTGTGATTGGACATACAAGGAATTTGTCTTTGGTGTATATGCTCTGAGTGTACACAAAGAGAATAAAATACATTCATCGAGAATCAAAAAGATACAACACTTAGTGATATTCAAGGTTACTAATAAGCTATCAAATTGTACTAGGAAAGAAATAAAAACAATATAAATTGAAAGATACAAGCAACGTTGTGGTAATAAGTGGGAAGAGATAAATGCTAGTAAGAAAGAGAAGAATAATAGTAACACAGTCTTAGAAATTATTTGACAGATTTGAGGGAATTATTTGTTTTGAGTTGAAACAATTTGTGTCCAGGATGTGAGGGGTCTGTAGATATTTTCACAGCCCTCTTTTTGACTCACGCATTATACAGGTCCTTAATGGAAGGCAGGTTGGTAGCCATGGTTTTTTTCTGCCGTTCTAATTATCCGTTGATAATTGACAATAATCCGTTGACAACCTGCTTAAAAGCAGATCCTGGATAACCACGAATGTTGAAGGGCATTCTAACAAACCCATTTCTCTTCATCTTCAGGCGGCTCAGGACGACGGGGAGGAAGATTTTCTGCCCAAGGCATGGGGTAAGCTTCGCTCTGGGTTTGTGAGTTGGTTCTGTGTCCGATTGCGCTAAGCAGTGAAACACCAGCCTGTGTTTCAGGCAGCCGAAGGTTGCAGTAAAAGAGGAAATTTGTAGCTCCTTGGTGCTCTCTGACCTTGGCGGTTTTCTTGCAGACACTTCATGACCCAAACTAGGTCACTTCATTGGTGCTAGAAGGGAGGTGGGTTTGCAAGAGAGGAGGAGCTGGAGGAAGATTGTGGTATCCCTGGTGCTCTCTGAGCTTGGCGGTTTTCTTGCAGACCCAAACTAGGTAACATCAGTGCTCGAAGGAGGAGGAGGAGGAGGCAAACTGTGGGATCCTTGATCCTCTCTGAGCTTTTGGTGGTTTTCTTGCAGACGTTTTATGACCCAAACTAGGGAAGAGCATCCGTGCTAGTGACTAGCAGCCAAGCTCGGCAAGCACCAAGGAGCAGGTGGTTGGATGAGAAAGAAAGTGATTGGTTGGTTGGTTGAGTAGAGTAAAGCCATTATGGATGCCCTTCCAAGCCGTTTGTGCTGGACTCCTAGTTCTGAGTTAGTTTTTTAAAGAAGATTTATATGGCCACCTGACACAGTGACTCTGGGCTACAAAAACAAGACAAAAATAATAATTCTCTCCCCCCCTTTCCCCACCAATCACACCAACCACTTGATGAGTTCTGTATTACCCCGGGGTCCCCAAGCCCCAAACCAGGTCTTTAGGGCTTTGCGAAAGAGTAGGGATAATGTTCCACCAGGAGGGAGCCATCACACAGGTGGCCCTTCTTCCTGGTCCCACCAGATGGACCTCCTTCCGGGTACGGGATCCTCAGTATATACGAGAGGGACCCATAACATACACCCTGCCTCCCCCATTCTGGGTGGGTTGGATAGATATCATTGAGACAAAGACGGTCCTTCCAATAGCAAAGAGGGAACCACCACAGAGGTGGCCCTTCTTCCCGGTCCCGCCAGGCGAGTTGCAAGATCAGTCGTGCACTCAAGATGGGTTACCGGTCCCTGGTGAGGAGACTCGACTTCAGATGGATTCACGAAGGGCTGATTGTCTGAAGTCTCCTCACCAGGAACTAGTTAGGAACTAACCCATCTTGGCTCAACTACTTGTCTCGGAGAATGGCCTCCCGCTGACGTTTCCTTGCTTCCTCCCCCCCTCGCCCGCCCCCCAGGACTTTCAACCCCGCGGACTATGCAGAACCCACCAGCACAGACGAAAGTTATGGCAATAACAGCAACACATGGAACAGCACGGGAAGTTTCGAGCCGGACGATGGGACGAGTGAGTGATCGGGGTTTGGTACTGCCTGGGGTGGGGGTGGGGGTCGGGCGGCTAGATCTCCTCCCAAACCGACATGGGGGGGGGGAGAATCTCCTTGGCCTGGAGGGCCCCATCAGCCGCTATCGGCTTGCAATTCCAGTTTTAAGAATTGATGGGGTCTTCAACAGCCTTCCTCTGAAATCCCAGGGGCTGGGGAGGAGGTCCCAGAAGCATTTAACATCTCCAAGACATCCCCCGAAATATATATGTATATGATAGGAGAACCAGGTTAGCTTCTTTTAAGCCTACTTTTAGGATAGTGGAATTGCTGGATAATCTTAATTTGTCACGCCTGGAACCAGGAAGAAGCTGCTAATTTTGTAGAATTGTTCAAAACGCTCCTCCCCTGTTGTGGAAACTGCTGGGACTAGGTCAAGGATGGGGGAGGGGGCTGTCCCCCCAGACTCTTTAACTACAGGTAGTCCTCGACTTACGACCACAACCGAGCCCCGAAATTATCTCGCTAAGCGAGACATTGGTTCAGCGAATTTCCCCCGCCCCCCCAATTGTACGACTTGTCTTGCCACCATTTTTAAATCCATTGGGCGGTTGCGTTAAGTCCATCGGGCGGTCGTTTAAGTGAATCCGGCTTCCCCGTCAGGTCGCATCCCCTCACCGCCGGGATGCCACCACCATCATAAATATGAGTCAGTTGACAAGCATCGGGAGTTTTGATAGCGCGACCGACGGGGATGTCGCTAAGGTCGTTAAGGGTGAAGAAATAAAACTGGTCCTAAGTCACATTTTTTTTAAAGAAAAAAAAAGGCCGTGGGAACTTCAAACGGTCACTCAACGGGCGGTTGTAAGTCGAGGATTTACCGAAGTGTTGAGAAAACACTTGCCTGGTGGGTTGACCAGTTCGATCCTAGGTAGAGGCACACTGAGAATATCTCTTTCTGGGCACACTGAGAAATATATATGCTGAACAAAACTCCGTACTGGCGACAAGAAAGGCATCCGGCCAGTAAAACACTCTGCTAGCTCCATTCAGTTGCCCGGATTCCACCCCGCAAGGGATTATGGGATCGTTAAATGATGATGGTGATGCTTTAGGGTGCTTTGCAGGAAGACTCTGTAACTCCCCATACCTCCCCTCCCCCCATGCCTGGATCAGAGTAGAGCAAAATGAAAAAATTTAAGGAAATGGGACATATATCCCTCTGTCTATTCCCCTCCCTTGTCTAGACCCCCCACTTCCCTCCACCACTTTTCCTCCATAAGATTTACACCTCGTTGTCCCCCCCTTTGATTAGTTAGCACCATTTAAGCTTGTATCTCCCCCCCCCTTTAAAACCCCTTTAATTTGACCAATATCCACAGGTACGGGCTGGGGTGGCGGTGGGGGGGGGGAAACGGGGCGCCTCATCTCACCTTTCGAAGTATTTTGACCGTTTTTACTGTTTTTTGTTCTTTTTTCTTTCCTTGTTCTGTTTTGTTTCAGGAGTTGATTACATTAGGGGCGAGGGGTCAAATTATCCCCGAAAATTTGACACTGCTCCTGGTACGAGAAATCCAGGGGCACTTAAATGCCTTCGGATCTCTTTTTTTTTTTAATCTTTTTTCTTTTTTAAAAAAACCTATCTTTTAAAATAAGATGGAATTTATCTGTGGATATGTTAACTGTCTTGTCTTCCCCACCCTCCTTTCCTCCGCCATCTTTTTTCCCTCTCTGTTTTGTTCATTTTGATATTTTTAAACGTACTTGCCTGTTGCTTTTTACTACTAATGCTTTTACTCCTCGCATCCCCAAGGTTTTTTTTTTTTAAGTGGGTGGATGGGGGAATTTTACCAGTTTTTTTTTTAATTGAAAATTAGCTTTGATTTCCCAGTTTAATGGTGATTTAATGATGGTTATGGCTTGGGAATAGTATGGTTTAAAATGGCTAACACAAGACGACGTGTTCCTCAACCTCATCGGCTTTAAAATGTCATTTACTTCACATTTGGGGTTGGGAAAACAGTTATAAAAATTGGTTTGTTTAGACAGGGTGCAGTCAAGAACTCTTTCTGAATCTACTGGGGTGATCCAGATTTCCACCAGTGGATCCAGTGGGTTGAAACTGTATTCACACTGTGCTAAGTACCTTGGCAATCTACCAATCTGTAGGAATTTGGCTGCTGGGTTTTCCCGCTGTGATGGTTGGGGATTCTTTTTACCAATTAGTGTTATTTTTTGGTGTTCTCCCTGACTTAAAAGATGATGCACAAATAAAATAAATAGGTTTTTCTCCCATGAAAACGTCTGAATTTCCTAAAAGCAAGCTTTCATATTGCCTACAATTGATGACCAATCTAGAATTGGAAAACTTAGCATGGGCCTGAGCTTCAGAGAGCTGCCTGCCTGCCCTGTAGCTTTCCTACAAGTACATCAATGCTAAATTAAAAAATAGAAAATAACTGGAGTTTTAGTAAAGGGTCAGGATAAGAACAGACCTTCTGGGTATCAATTTGCTCAATTAAAAACCTTCCAAAGGTTAATCTGCCTCTCTTTAGACATACTTCACTGCCTCTCTTCTTCTGCCTGACCCTGTTAATTGACCCACGGTGGGGCTATGGTATATGACTCTGGGTCATTATAAAATATATATATATATATATTATAATGACCCAGAGTCTTGTGGTTTGATTTCCCTTCCTGCTGCCTTTTCCTGGACCTTGAAATGAACTTCTGAAAGTTTATCTACTGGAAAAAGGGGTTAGTCTGTCAGCCGTGGAAAGTATCCAGGGATGTTTCAGTGACTTCAGTCGGGATGTGGGCGGTCTCCGTGCTGTTTTCAGTCCAAAGTACTTAAAGTTAAACACCGACCGTCACTAACTGGAGGTGTTTGTGTGTTTTGGCCACCTTCCTGTTTAGGGGGAGAAGGCCAAACCGGTTTCATTTTGTGTACCAGTCTTACACGTATTCCTCGCAGGAAGAGAAGGATGACTATAATTTATCCATATATATATATATATGTATGCCACACAAAAAAACATTAAAACCCTACACCAATTTTTTGTCCTTAAGCTTAGAATCTGTGTCCAAAGACAGAGGTCCCTGCCCTGCTGCCCCTCATCATCCTGTCACAGGCGAAATTAGAAAGAAAGATCATTTCGGAAGACTGGGAAGCCATACGGAGTTGGAAGCTAGCTTAGACTCGGGATGGTTAGATCGTGATGATTAAGATCTACCTTAGAATTGCAGGTGGTTAGATCTTGATGATTAAGATCTAGCTTAGATTTGGGAATGGTTGGTTTTGGATGACTAGACCTAGCTTAGATTGGGGGATGGTTAGATCTCGATTAGATCTAGATGATTAGATCTAGCATAGATTTGGAAATGGTTAGAGCAGAGGTCTTCAAACTTGACAGCTTGAAGACTTGTGGACTTCAACTCCCAGAATTCTCCAGCCTGGAGAATTCTGGGAGTTGAAGTTCACAAGTCTTCAAGCTGCCAAGTTTGAAGACCTCTGGGTTAGATCTTGATGACTAGATCTAACTTAGATTGGGGATGGTTAGATCTTGGTTAGATCTAGCATAGACTCGGGAATGGTTAGTTCTAGAATGACTAGATCTAGCTTAGACTTGCGGATAATTAGATCTTGATTAGATCTAGCTTAAACTCGGGAATGGTTAGATCCTGATGACTAGATCTAGCTTAGACTTGCGGATAATTAGATCTTGATGATTAAATCTTGATTAGATCTAGCTTAAACTCGGGAATAGTTAGATCCTGGGGATTAGATCTTGATGATTAGATCTAGCTTAAATTTGGGGGTGGTTCAGTCTTTCCAGAGGGGCGTGAGTTGTTACATGGCAGGACAAAACCCCCCGAAGTTCCTCTCTCCTGAGTGGGTTCCAGCCTCCAGCCTCTTTGCTTTGGTGGGATGAGGGGGATTGTATGTTGAGCTGCTGTGCCCCTGCCTCTCTCTGGCCCCCCCAGCTTCTGTCTGTCTGGGCAAGGATTGCCAGCCTGCTTAGCTCTTTGCATTGCTCTTTGAAAAACTCCCTCCTCCTCCTCCTCCTCCTTTGTTTTGTAACCGGTGCTTAAACTGGCTCCCCCCTCACCTTTGATCTCTGGCTCTTCCTCGGCAGGTGCCTGGAGGACGGCAACGGAGGAGTGGGGGACCGAGGACTGGAATGAAGATGTAGGTAAACCCCCTCCCCAATTCCTTCTTCTAACTTTCTGCTTCATGAACTTGGGCAGGTTTCATTGCATTCTTCTCTCTCTCTCTGCTCCAGCTTTCAGAAACGAAGATCTTCACTGCCTCCAACGTCTCCTCGGTGCCGCTGCCTGTGGAAAATGTGACCATCACAGCTGGACAGAGGTGATTCCTTCTCTCTCTCCCCTCTCTCTCCCCTCTCTCTCTCCCCCCCCTCTCTCTCCCTATATATATATATATTATACATATCTGCGGGATGCTCTCTGAGCTTGGCTGCTTTCTTGCCAGACCTTTCATGACCCAACTAGGTAATGTCATCAGTGCTGGAAGGGAGTGGGGTATTCAGAGTGAAGGAGGAGGAGGCCTGTGGGCTCCTGGGTGCTCTCTTGAGTTTGGTGGGTTTCTTGCAGACATTTCACGACCCAACTAGCTAACATCACTGGTGCTAGAAGAGGAAGGGGTTTACTCTCTCTTTAAATTTTGCTCTGTTAAGAGAGCAAACCCCCACATCCCTTCTCAGCACTGATGACGTTCCCTAGTTTGGTCATGGAACGCCTGCAAGAAAACATTCCAGCTCAGAGAGCAACCAAGACCCCCACATTTCAACCCTGAGCTACAAATAGTCTCTTCTGTCCTTACATTTGGGCATTTATTTATTTATTTATTTGCTTGCTTGCTTGTTTTATTTATTTGTTCGTTTAATCGGTCAATTTTTATAAACACCCCTGCCCACCTCCCAATCTCAAGGAGTTGACTCCTGGTGTTCTCCAGTGGTGAAATTCAATTTATTTATTTTTTTAAACTACCGGTTCTGTGGGTGTGGCTTGGTGGGCGTGGCAAGGGAAGTATACTGCAAAATCTCCATTCCCACCCCATTCTGCGACCAGCCAGAAGTGGTATTTGCCGGTTCTCCGAATTTACTCAAAATTTCCGCTCCCGGTTCTCCAGAACCTGCTTAATTTCACCCCTGGTGTTCTCCCGTCTAGAATCGACCTTGCAGTGCTCTTAGGAAAAACACCTTCCTCGCTGGAGAACGAATCGCCCAACTTGGATTCCTCCCAAGCGCCGGCTCTCAGCCAGCCCCTGGTGTTCAGCAATTCGAAGCAAAGCACCGTCTCTCAGTCTGGTTCGACCAACACCTTCTCCCACCACGGCATGGTAAGGAGACAGCTGGTGTCTCTTTTTTAGCTTCCTGAACCCGCCTTCCCAATAAAATAATTTTTTTTAAAAAAAAATCGGAAATCCTCCAGAACTTCAAACTCATTCTCCATAGTTTAGGGAGGATTCCCAACCTTTTGAATCTCAAGAGCTTCTTGGTGGGGTGTTTTTAATTTGATTTCCTGGAAAGAACGGTGTCTTGAGTTGAGAAATATTATTCTTGTGGCCCATTTTTTTTTTGCATTTAGTCCATTAAGCCTGGGTGAAGAGCTGGCTCCAGGGGTGCAGATATAATTGCATTGGTATGAATGTGTGTTGTCGCCAGATGGGGGTGGGGAGTTATTATTATTAACTTTATCTTAGTTCATGAGCATTGATATCTATTTTTCAATATAATAGTTAAATGGAGTCATAATGTCAGATAATCAGATTTTTTTCAATATTTGAAAGACACTTCTACTAAAGATCAACTCATAAGTTATCTAAACAATAATTCCCGTTCAGCGAATAGAAGTCTCAGTTTTCCACTTACTTGAAAATACACGTAACAGATTTATATAGCTTCACACACTTCAGGACCTCCACTGTTATTCATTTCCAGATAATAATACAGATAGTTCTCAACTTACACCCACAATTGAGGCCAAAATTTCTGTGGCTAAGTTCAGACACTTGTTAAGGGAGTTTTGCCCCATTTTATGAACTTCTTTGCCACAGCTCTGTTAAGTGAATCACTGCAGTTAATAAGTCAGTAACATGGTTAAGTGAATTTCGATTCCCCCTTGACTTTGCTGGTTACACCCCGGGGGGCGGGGGCTGCAGTGTCGTCACAGGGGGTCCACAAAGTGTTATCTTTTTTATTATTTTTATTTCTTTTCCATGCCGTTTTTATATCCTTGTAAGCCGCTTTGAGTAATCACCATGTTGCGAGTAGGCGGCAATATAAATGTTCTAAATAAATAAAGATACAGCTGGGCTCGTCGGCTGGAAAGCCGGCAGCCCAGGTTCGAGACCCGGGTGCCAGACGACTGGGTGAGCTCCCGTCCTCCCCTCAGCTCCTGCTAGCCTAGCAGTTTGAAAGCATGCAGATGCGAGTAGATAAATAGGAACCACTTCGGTGGGAAGCAAACAGCGCTCCGTGACGTCATGCTGGCCACGTGACCGTAAATATCTTTGGACAGCGCCGGCTTGATGGCGAGCCCCCCCCCCCAAAAGAATCAGCAACGACCAGTGGAGTAAAATCCTTTACCTTTTTTTTTTTTTTTTTTTTAAAGTCCTCTCTGATGGGGCTGTTTTGAGAATCTGGATTAATTGTGGCTGTGCGTCCTTTTTCCCCCCTGCTTCAGGTCGGCGTGCTTGGAAAGGGCTTCAGCGAAGTTGGGGAGGGGAAGAGCAGCAGCAGTACCACCACCACGACCACGACCGGCTCTCAGTTCCTGGAGCAGTTCAAGACCGCCCAGGCCCTGGCCCAGTTGGCGGCCCAACATCCCCAGCCATCCGGAAGCAGCAATGCGGCCTCCTCGTGGGATATCGGCAGCACCAGCCAATCCTCCTCCCTTGTGCAGTATGGTAAGATGTTCCAGCTGGGGGGCGTAAGAGAGTAGCTATAATGAGATGTGGGAAGGGCCTTAGGGGACGAGGAGACACTGCCTAGGGCATGATGGTGAACCTATGGCACGCATGCTAGAGGTGACACGCAGAGCCTCTCTGCGGGCAAGCGCGCCGTCAACAGCTGCTGTTGTGGTTTCCGGCGTGCGCATGTGTGCTGGCCAGCTGGTTTCCAAGTTGCCGGGACTCTGGCGTGCACGAAGATCAGCTGACATATGCATGCCCCGTGCCAGAAACCAGAACAACAGCTGGCGATGGCGCACATGCCCACAGGGAGGGTTCTGTGTGCCACCTCTGGCACACGTGCCATAGATTTGCCATCACGATCTGGTTTGGGCACTCGGTGCCGAAAAGGTTCGCCATCACTGGCCTAAGGGAACAGTCAGATAAGAGACCGCTGAGCCCTCAGCTGTATAACTAGTGGAGAAAGAGGATCAGAAGGGACCCTTCCTAGTTTCTCAGGCTGCAGAAGAGACGGTGGGAGCTTTGTACTTTCAGACTTGCAAGATTCTCTCGGTGTAGCGTTAGAGAACAGTTGGATAAGGGAGGGCATAGCCCAGAGCTGCATAATGGGTGATAAAAAGGGGATCAGAAGGGACCCTAAAAGAAATTTGTTTTGAGAGATGGACTTTGCTTATTTATTTATTTATTTTTGAATGGGTTTCATCACTTGGAAACCTGACACCCTCCCTAGTTTCTCACGATGTAAAGGAGATGGTGGGAGTTTTGTACTTTCAGCCTCGCAGGCTTACTGGGAAAAGTAACCTTACAATAAAGTAGAATTAGCTCCTCTGTGCTGAGTGAATGGCCTTGGGAAATGGCATGGAAAAAATGCTGCCTAGGGAACCGTCGGATAAGAGACAGCTGAGCCCTCAGCTGCGTAACAGGCAGAGCAAAAAAAAAAACCTACCGCACCAGGAACCCTCCCTAGTTTCTCAGGCTGTAAAAGAGACGGCGGGAGAAACTGTCCTTTCAACCTTGCAAGCTTCTGGTAAAGTTTAACCTCTACGATAAAAGTAGAATTAACTCATCTGTGGGATGAATCGGCTAGAGAGATAGGGAAGCGATGCTGGCCTAGGGAACAGTTAGATAAGAGACTGCTGAGCCCTCAGCCCGCCTAACAGGTAGAGAAAGAGGCACAGAAGGAACCCTCCCTAGTTTCTCAGGCTGTAAAAAAAAATAAAATGGGAGATTTAGGTTTTCAAGCTTCCGGCGATGTAGCATAACAATAAAAGTCGAATTAATTTATTCTCTGCGGTCTACCTTGCAAGGTTGAGAGAAGCTGGGGGGAAAAGAGTTTTGTAACAAGTTGCTGGAGGCTCGCTTGGGTCCTTACCTGTCCAATGTCAGCACACGATGATACAATGATACACCTACAACATTCAGATATTTTGCCCAAGGAACCTATTTGTTTTCTTTGCCTTCCGTGGGAAGGGGGACCCCCACGCCAACTTTCTCTCTTTCTCTCCCTCCCTCCCTCCCTCTCTCTCTTTCCTGGTGGCCCGCAGACCTAAAGAACTCCTCGGAACCGGCGGTGCACAGCCCCTTCACCAAACGGCAGGCCTTTGCCCCCACCTCCGCCATGATGGAAGTGTTCCTCCAGGAAAAGCAGCCGGTGGCAACGGCCTCTTCCGTTTCGGCTCCGCCACCTCCGTCCTCCCCCCTCGCCACGAAAACCAACCCGGTCTCTCAGATGTCGCCGGATTCCTCCAGTCCTCAGCCGGCCCAGCAAAAATTAAAACAACAGAAGAAGAAGGCCTCCTTGACATCAAAGGTGAGAGAGCAGAAGAACCAGGGGGTGGAGGGGGGGCAGGGACCGCTTTCAAATTGGATGTGTTGTCCCCCCTTTTGGGGCGGGGGGTGCAGGGATGACACAGGCCCCAAAATCCTGGCCTCAAGCTGGCTAACTAAGACACCACTAGAGGGTTTCCCCTACGGTGGCAAAGTCCACACATCTTAAATTAAAGGATTTAAATTAAATTATTGAGGTTGAGAGATACATCTCTAGGCTAAGGGGCTCCTACTGGAAATCCAAGGGCCACAGCCTTTTAACAGCTTTTAACAACTGACAACTTTGACATGGCTGAATGGGGAAATCAGGAAAAGGGTGCAGTGAATTTAAATCAGTTTTAAATCGAAACAAACTTGGGTTCTTGTCTTTGCAAGAAGGATTTAGGAATGTCTCCCAGCACGCGTGATTTTGATCGATCCAGCCTTGGGTTGGCCGCATGCCAGTAGACCCTTTTGGGCTCGGACGTAGCCTTAAAGGGGGGACAGTGCATGCTACAGCAAACGCCAGCATCATGGGCGAATTCACTGTTGCAGCTACACGGCTGCCCAGTTGCCCCGTGATGCCTGAACAAGATGTTGGGTGCACAATAATATCTACTGGCCAGTTCTAGAACCACAAACCGACCTCATCAGCCAAAACCCCGCAAACCAACCTTTCCGTCTCAAACCAAACCGTCTCGTCCTTCAGATTCCAGCTCTGGCGGTGGAGATGCCCGGTTCGGCCGACATTTCGGGACTCAACTTGCAATTCGGGGCCTTGCAGTTCGGTTCGGAGCCTGTCCTCTCCGAGTACGAAGCCCCCCCTGCTACGAGCACCGCGGCCAGCCAGCCTCCCAACAGCCTCTACACGAGCACGGCCAGGTGAAACCCCCAAAACCGCTCACAGCGAGGGGCTCAGCGGCGCTGTAGGTATCGGTTAGGTAGGATCGAGGTCCGGGTGCAGATGAGCCTCCCCCTTTCCCTCCCCCCACTTTAAATATATTTTTATTTTATTCGAAATGAGATTAAAGTATAAAATACAGAACTTCCCCTTCCTCCCCGCAAAAAAAGAAAGAATACAAAAGAAAGAAAAATAAAAAAAATACCGTATTTTTCGGAGTATAAGACGCAGCTTAATTTTTGGGGAGGAAAATAGGAGGGGGAGAAAAAATCTGCCTACCAGGTATTCATCTGGCTAGTCTGGTCAGCTTCAGCATATTAGTTTGCTGGTTTTTCATCCCCTGCTTGGGGATAAAAAACAGCTTCTAAAGCCCAGCTGATCTTTGGAGAGAGAAGCAATGAGAAAAGCAGGGAAAGCACAGAGTTCGCTTCACTCATTAGCGCTTCCTTAGGGCTGAAAAAAAGCTTCGGAAAAACTACATTCGGAATATAAGACGCACCCACATTTTCAGCCTCTTTTAGGAGGGGAAAAAGTGTATCTTATACTCCGAAAAACACAGTAAACCTCAAAACAAAAGAGCAAAAAAATAAAATAGAACCAACACAGAAACATCTGGTTCAGCAGATGTGAAATTCATCATCAGCCCAATAGCGTTGGTCGCTCCAAGTCCTCTTTATCTTTCTAGCCAGATCTAGTTCTCTTCCCTTCTAGGATCCCCCCCTGATCTCACTCACTTTCTTTTCTCGTTCTCCCTTTCCAGCGAGTCTCTGCCCACGATTTCCTCCAACAAGAGCCAGGATTCGGCCTTCCCGAGTGGCACCATGCCTACAGCAACGTATACCTCCCAGAACAGTGCTCAGGGACCACTGTACGAGCAGAGATCCACTCAGACCCGGCGGTACCCCAACTCCATTTCGTCCTCGCCCCAAAAAGACTTAAGCCAAGCCAAGGTAGGCTGGAGCTCTTGGGCGGCGTCAGACTCGCAAAAGCTTATCCTTAGGAGGGAGAATTCCAGAGCAAGGCAGGTGGTGTAGTGGTTAAGGGGTTGGTCGAGAAACCAGGAGACGGTGAGTTCTAGTTCTGCCTTAGGCATGAAAGCCGGATGAGTGAGTTTGGGCCAATCACCAGGAGAATGGGAGTTCTAGTCCCACCATAGGCATGAAAGCCAGATGGGTGACTTTAGGCCAATCACCAGGAGACGGAGAGTTCTAGTCCTATCTTAGCCATGAAAGCCTGCTGAGTGACTTTAGGACAAACACCAGGAGCCTGGGAGTTCTAGTCCCACCATAGGCATGAAAGCCAGATGGGAGCCTTCCAACCAGTTCCTCTCTCTCAGCCCAACCCACCTTGCAAGGTGGTTGTGTGGAAAATAGGAGGAAAGGGTTCTTTAGATAATCTTCTATTATCTATTACATTTTCTATTATCTATTACACTATCTATTACATCTATTAGATAATAAAGATAATGTCTGAAGTTACCTGTAAACTTTTAAAGGTGGGATAAAACTATATATATAAGCTTGTTCTTTGGTGCCAAATTCTGCAGCATTTAGAAGGTTTAGACCCTGTTGTATTGATGAAGATAATTAAGAGAGAAATTGGCAGTTAAGATTAGATAGATAGATAGATAGATAGATAGATAGATAGATAGAATAGAGAAATAGTGAAAAGAGAGATAAATATAGACTGATAGATGATAGAGTGATAAGAGAGACAGACAGATAAATAGAAGATATATATATATATATGTAGATAGATAGATAGATAGATAGATAGAGATAGAGATAGATAGATATAGATAGATATAGATATGTCTTCTTAAGTTTTCGCGGGTGTGTATATGCAAAAAATTAAAATCTCGGGTGTTTTCCCGTGTCATGATAAATAAGTTAATTTAAATTGTTTAAAATTCTGGTTAAGAATTCTTTTTAGAAGATTTTAAGCTAGGATTTTAACCAGAATTTTAAACAATTTTAATTAACTTATTTATCATGACGTGGGAAAACACCCGAGATTTTAATTTTTTGCATATATATATCTATCTATCTTGCCAACTCACAGTGAGTCCAGGTGGCTTACAGCCACAGTACAAAAACCCAATATGTATGTATGTATATTTGTTTGTTTGTTTGTTTGTTTATTTATTTATTTATTTATTTATTTATTATTATTTTTTTATTTATTTATTTATTTATTTATTTATTATATTTATTATATTTATATATCGCCCTTCTCCCGAAGGACTCAGGGCGGTGAACAGCCAAGATCTAATACATAAATATGAAAGTTAAAACAATTTAAAACCAGATTAAATACTTTGGCCCACAATTAAAAACATCCCATTAAAATCCAATTTAAAATTTAAAACCGTTAACATATCTTGTATCTCTTGTCCTTTTCTCTAGAACGGCTTCAGCTCGGTGCCACCGACGCAGTTGCAAACCACCCAGGCAACTGAAGGTAAGCCCCCTTGCTTGGGCATGTGAGGAGTGGGTGGGCAGCATGGTACCCTCACTTTCCAACCTGGCCTGAATTTGTTACTTTGGCACCCCAGAAGTGTCAATGCTGAGTCCAGCATCGTGAGAGCAGACTGAAAAAGAGGGAGGTGTCACTTAGCATCTCTGTGGCTCAGGGCCAAGAATCCCCTCTCTCTAGTTTCCTTGCTGCCCCCTGGAATTCTTTCCAGGATTTTGGGGGTCTACCCTCATGCTAACTAGGACCGATCACAGTTGGGCACTGAATCTGGGAATCCTTCAATTGCCCATTCCGATACTTGTGGGGCTGTGTTTGCCCACCTCATAACGCACCTAGAAGGGGATTTGCAAGGGGGCAGCAAGCATAGCGGAGCAGGGGAATACGGCACCCGGGTCAAACATCCTGCTCCTGAACAAGGTTGGATCTCAGGTGTCTGTGAAAGCATCTACTTAGGTGTTTCTCAACCTCCTCGGCCATTTTAAGATGCGTGGACTTCAACTCCCAGAATTCCACAGGAGGCTGAGGAACGGTGGCCTAACATGGTCACTTTTAAGAGCCCATCAGCAACAAAATCACATCAGCACCCAGGGGAACCAAATTTCCCATTTCCCATTCTTGCGATTAGCAAATCCAAAAAATATTCCTCGTTGCTTTGACCGCTCTTGTTCTGTTCGCTGCTTAATCCGTCTGCCTCTTCCACCCCCCCTTCCCTCCTTTCTCTCCTGGTTCTCTCTGCCTCTTCGATCCCCTCCCCCAGGTTCTGCCGGGTCTGCTGTAAAATCCGACTCCCCTTCGGCCCCCAGCATCACAGCCCCTCTGAGCGACGCCGTGTCTGCAGCTTCCTTGCTGACCACGGCCACCCAGCATTCCTCGGTGCTCAGCAGCCTGAATCACGCCGAGGAGCTCTCGAACACAGCCGCCACGCAACACAGCAGGTACCGTCGAGATTGGGGTGGGGGCGCAGCCAGCGAGGCCCCCGCCCTCTTCACCTTCCGGGCCTTGAGCCCTTCTCTTCAGGCCCCCCAAATCCTCCAGCTATTGAAGCCCAAAAACGAAGGCCAAAAACACCAAAACTATAAAGCCCGCTTGGAAAGAGTAAACTTTAGGACAGACCCCCATGGTCCCGGGAATCAAAATTCAGGCGCTTGGCAATGGACTCATTGGATCACGTGATTCCCCTTTGGTGATCAGCTGGGGAAGCCTGGGTTACTAATTTAGCCACTGCCGCGATTCGCTTAACAAACATGGGCAAGAAAAGTCGTAAGATGGGACAAAGCTCACTTCACAAACGTCTCGCTTAGCAACATAAATTGTAGACCCCCCCATTACGGTCGTAAGTCGAGGACTACCTGTATTTAGGACGGTCATGCGATTCCCTTTTGTGACCAGCAAAAGTCCATGGGGTGGGGGGAACGCCAGACTCACGTCATAACCGTGGGACTAACTTAACAGTTGGCCCTGATTTGCTTTTAACAATTGTGGCAAGAAAGGTCACAGAATGAGGCGAAACTCCCTTAAGATGCCTCCCTTAACAATAGAAAATTTGGGCTGAATCGTCGTCGTGAATCGAGGACTTAATGCCTGCATTTCCGAAGACATAAAGACAGTTCCAAGATAATAAAGCATGGAAGTGAAGTATGAAATATGAAATAAATGTAATGATAAAAGATATGAAGCGTTTTTTTTTTTTTATGGGAGACAAGCCATTGTTAAACAATTGTTAAATGAGAATAATAGTATAGAGGGATATAATAAACTGTCAAATAAGAGAAATTAAATAACCTGTCAATTTTGGATATGGGAGTAAGCACAAAAGAATTATAACCGATCGACACAGTTTCTGTAATTGTAATGGATGATGGTGGTTTTATTTATTTATTTACTTATTTTAATTTGTATACCGCTCTTCTCCAGCGGGACTCAGGGCGGTGAACAGCCAGAATAAAACAGAACATACAAAATTTAAAAACAGTTTAAAAATAATTAAATATTTTGGCCGTATTATGTTTTGATTTGTTTAAAAATAAAATATTTTTTTTTTTAAAGACAGTTCCAAATTGTAGCACATGCACAGCACAGCAACGACAAGGGGAGAAAAAGGGGAGAATCGTTTAATTTGATTTCACCAGAGAATCCGTGTCGGAGAAAACCGAGTTGACTTATGATTGGAAGGAAGAGAATTCTTAAATGTTGATTTAAATGTTTCTTCCCACAGTACCTTACCTGCCCAACAGAACAGCCTCTCTTCCTCAACTTCCTCTGGTCGCACGTCAACTTCGACTCTCTTGGTGAGTGGGGATCCAGACGAGGGACCAGGGAGGAACACCTGAGGAATAATAAAACACCTGAGAAAAACAGGGCCACCTTCTCTCTCCCCTTTGAACCATCTCCCCTTCCGTCCCCTTAAGGCTCCTAAAAGCCATCTCCACCCTCCGTTCCTGCCTCGCTCAGCCTGTAAGCTAGTCAGGATTGGCAAGCCCCCAAATCAAATCCCAAAACTGAAGCCCCGTAGATCTCCAGAATCGGCCAAGGTGGATTTGAACTAAGAGAATATTTGTAGCTCAAGATCGAACTGGGGGGGTGCTGTGAGAGTGTGGTCGTTTTCTGGCAGACGTTTTCATGACCCAGCTTGGTAACGTCATCCGTGTTAGAAGAGGAAGAGAGGTGTGTGGAATGGAAGGGAATAAGAATAAGAAAGAGAAGGGAGGAAGAGGGGGACAATGACTCTGAACTTGGTGCTTCTCTTGCAAACGTTTCATGACCCAGCTAAATAACATCATCAGTACTGGCATGTGGTTTTGTTCTTGGTTTATATACAGCACCCTGTTTTCCCGAAAATAAGACCTCCCCTGATAATAAGCCCAATCGGGCTTTTGAGCGCATGCGCTAAAATAAACCTCCCCCCCCCCGAAAATAAGCCCTCCCTGAAAATATTTAAACGCAGAGCTGGAAATCAGCTAAGACGGCTAGAGAAGCCCAAAAATAATAAGACCTCCCCGAAAATAAGGCCAAGCGCTTATTTCGGGATCCAAAAAAATATAAGACCGGGTCTTATTTTCGGGGAAACACGGTAGCTTGCCCTGCCAGCGTTGGGGCTGGGTGGGTTTCTCCTTGGTGGTTCCTTGACTGGAGTGTTGCTTTCTGCTCGATGGTTTCTCTGGTGTCAATCCCTGCTTATCTGGGTGTTGACAGACTTAACCTAGTTGGGTTGTGAAACCTCGGCAAGGAGACAAGTTCAGACAGTAGACAGAACCTCACAGTGGACTCTTACTTCTGTGTGCCCATTTCTGAAGCTGACCACCTCAAGGTCCTCCACCATCCTGACCTCCTCACGTCCCCCGTTGCTTTCTCTCCCGTCGTCTTTTCCCCTCCCCTCCTTCTGTAGCACACCAGCATGGAGAGCGAAGCCGTGCTCCACTCTTCTACAAGCACTTTCTCCACCGCCTCCAGTACTGTCTCGGCCGCACCGCCGGTGGTCAGCGCCCCCTCAAGCCTGAGCAGCGTCAGCAGCCTGGGCCTGAGCCTCAGTAATAACTCCACTGTGACGGCCACCACACGGAACTCCATAGCCACGACGTCAGGTGTTTCCTCAAGGACCAGGGTTGGGTCGGTCGGTCGGTCGGTTGGTTGGTCAGTTGGTCAGTCCTGGTGATGACCGTTGGGTTGGGAGAGGATTCCAAGATGGAAGCCCTTTGAAGGAGGGCAGGTCAAAAAAGAAATTTGATTGTAGGGTATTATTTCTCCCAGTAAAGCCTGGGAGAAATTTCTCTCTACTCCGTCTTGTAACCAAACTGAATCAAGTCGGCACTGCCTTGAGTCTCTTTCTTACCCTTTGCACTTCCCCAGGATCGAATTATAACCCTCTTTTTTTCCTCCTCCTTTTCCTTTTCCTTCTCCATCTCTTCATCATTTCCTTCTCTCCTTCTCCTTTTTCTTTTCCTCCATCTTCATCATTTTCATCTCCTCTTTAACTCTCCTCCTTTCTTCTCCTTCTTCACCTTCTCCTCCGTTCTCTCTTCTTTCTTCCTCATTCTTATTCTTCCTCCTCCTCCTCTTCTTCCTTTTCCTCCTCCTCCTCCCCCCTCCTTTTCCCTTCTCCCTTCTTTCTTCCTCCTTCCTCCTCCTCGTCTTCCTTTTCTTCCTCCACTACTTCTTCTCCTTCTTCTTTTCTTCCCCCTCCTCTTCCTTTTCCTCCTCCTCCTCCCCCCTCCTTTTCCCTTTTCCCTTCTCCCTTCTTTCTTCCTCCTCCTCTTCTTCCTTTTCTTCCTCCACTACTTCTTCTCCTTCTTTTCTTCCTCTTCCTTTTCCTCCTCCTCCATCTTGTCCTCCTCCTTCCCCATCTTCTTCCTCCTTATAGGAAAGGCTCCCCCCAACCTGCCTCCCGGCGTGCCACCGTTGTTGCCGAACCCGTACATCATGGCGCCAGGGCTGCTGCACGCCTACCCGGTGAGTCAAGCCCACCGGGCCATCCTCCACCTCGGCGAACCCACGCCAGTAGATCCTACTCCACTCTTAACCAGTAGAGGAGCAGGAGGGACAGCGCGTGGGAGAACAACCCCGAGCAGTACCGGATGTGGTTGTCGCAGCCCCCCTCAAACACTGCCTGAACTCACAACAACTGTCTCGGACACCCGTTGGCAAGAAGAAAAAAAATATTTGCAAATGATCTTCTCCCTCACTGGGGAGAGAAAAGCTAGTTTGTCCCTCAACCCATCTCTAAATCATATAATCCTGTCGCTGTTAACACAGGGCACCAGTTAAAGTAGCTGTTCTCCCTGGGATTTTAGGAAGGAGTGCCTGTCCAGGGTAAACATTCATCCCGAAATATCTTGATTTATTTTTCTTCTTTCCGCTTGAATAAACCGGAGGAGGTTCCATGGTTCTGATTACAGAATCCCGCTGCTTTAACCTGTAAACAACATAACACCAAGAATGTTATTTTATTTAGAGTTAAAGTGCTGTCACTCTGCAGTTAAAGTAATAACATTCTATGCGTGTCAAAGAACAATCCCTCGCTTTGAGGCTTCCGCAGTTGTCGGCAAATGGAACGAGTGGGAAAAGATGTAAAATGAAATGATTTTGTTTTTCCACTTGTGCATTTTCCTGTGGAGTTTACACATTTTGAAAATGTCTTTCCTCGATAACGTTTATGCTTTACTATGCCAGTCTAGCAGAACACAATTTGGCTTGTAATTTTATTTTTAAGGCAGGCATTTCTTAACAGCATATGGACCAATGTATAAATAATCTCGGTGTAAATTAAAGCCCACCCAGATCTCTAAAGCTGCCTCTTTGAAATCCCAGTTAGGGCATCCAGAAATAATAATCATCATCTCACTATGAAACGTTTTGAAAAATTCCTAATTTCTGTCTCTCTCTCTCTGTTTCTCTCTCTCTCTCTCTCTCTCAACTTCTTTGCAACTCGCTCGGCTTCTGTTGCAGCCACAGGTTTATGGCTACGATGACTTACAGATGCTTCAGACAAGGTTCCCATTGGTGAGTTCAACCCAGCCTTCCCCAACAGGCAGTCCTCGCCTTAATGGCCACAATGGAGCCCAAAATTTCTGTTGCTAAGGGAGACATTGGTTACATTGGTTGCCCCCCTTTTACGAACTTTTCTTGCCGCAGTTGAAATTTCCAAACAAACAATTTAAAATGAGGAGTAGGGTAAAATACAATAGTTATAGCATAAAATACAATAATTTAATACATAAATATGTAAAATAGAATAAAATGACATCCAATTATATTTCTGCATCATCCCTGCAATCTACCCCAATCAGGCAGTCGTTTAAGTGAATCCCTGCGCTTGTTAAAATTAGTCGCTCAGTTGCGAAGGGATTCGCCCTCGACTTTTCTGGTTAGAAGTTCGCAAAGGGGGACCGAGGGACCCCCTCAGGAATGCTGTGACCGTCATAAATACGAGATGCCGAGCGTCTTAATTTTGACGACGTGACCACGGGGATGCTGCAGGGGTCATAAGTGTGAAAAAACCCGGTCCTGAGTCACTTCTTTTCAATGCCGTTGTAAGTTTGGACGGACACTAGATGAACCGTTGGAAGTCGAGGACTACCTGTAGCTGCGAGGTTTCTCTTGTAAGGACCTTTTAAAAAAAGAAAAAAAAAACTAATTTTGCTGCTGTGGTATCTTTCCCCCAACGTTTTGTGGTAAACAGAGGTGGGTTTCAGCAGGTTCTGATCGGTTCTGGAGAACCGGTAGCGGAAATTTTGAGTAGTACGGAGAACCGGTAGTAAAAATTCTGACTGGCCCAGCCCACAACTATTCTCTGCCTCCCGAGTCCCAGCTGATCGGGAGGAAATGGGGATTTTGCAGTATCCTTCCCCTGGAGTAGGGTGGGAATGGAGATTTTATAGTATTCTTCCCTTGCCACGTCCACCAAGCCATGCCACTCCCACAGAACCGGTAGTAAAAATTTTGAAACCCACAACTAATTGTAAAGTCTGCAAACGTAATTTCCCGTTACTGGGGCGTCACCTTCCCCCTTCCTCACTTCTCCTCCTCTTCCTCCCTTCCTTCCAGGACTACTACAGTATCCCGTTTCCCACACCGACCACCCCTCTGACCGGAAGAGATGCAAGCTTGAACAGCCCTTATTCTGGTAAGAGGAGAGACCGGAAGGGAGGGAGATTCCTTTGGGGCAAACAGATGGCAAATCAAACCTTTCACCCACACCGAACTGTCATGCCCCCATGCCCGACAGGGGAAGACGAGCTGGAACCTGAACGGACAGAGATTGAGGGGGCGGCTTCGTTGGCTTTGAAGGAAAATGGGGAAGGGCAGGGCCAATCAAGCCAGGGCCTTTCAGGATTAGGACAGTTTGTAGACCGGGAGGAACGGGGGCAGGTTGAACATAGTGCTCAGGCGAGGAGCAAGGACCACCCCCTCCTGATCCGAGAGAGTGGAGAGAAGGCGAGAACAGCGCAGACTGACCCAACTACTCGGGAGGAGAGCGCCCTGCCCCTCTTCACAAGGCACACCTGGGGAATGAGTCGAGATTCTGTGGGGAGGGGCATTTGTCAGGAACAAACACAAAGTTCCCGAAGTATTGAGTGCCGACGTATGAACTTCCCAAGAGTCCTTCCATTCCTTCTGGCGTTCTGGACTAATTCCCTGGATCCTTTGCTTCCTGAATTCCTTGATTTGCCCTTCTTGGATTTATTTGCTGTGTAGCCTTGGTGTACACAGCGTTGGGCTGGATTATTTGCAGGCAAAGAGGCTGCTTGAGGTGTGTGCGTGGGGGGTTGACATCACTTTGCTCTGGGACTGGCCAGAAACATGGGAGCGTTTGGGGAAATTTGGAGCAATAAAGGGGCGGTTTGAACTGCCAGCTGTGCTGTGCCCTGGGTCATCACACCATCCGGCACGAATTTGTTGCACCGGGACAGGGCCCGGCTTTACCCACGCGCCCCCCCTCCCATTTCTTCCAGGTGATCTCACGAAATTTGGCCGAGGCGATGCCTCTTCGCCCGCGCCGGCGACCACGCTGGCCCAGCCTCAACAGAACCAGACCCAAACGCATCACACCACCCAACAGACGTTCCTCAACCCGGCCTTACCGCCTGGCTACAGTTATACCAGCCTGCCCTACTACACCGGGGTTCCCGGGCTGCCCAGCACTTTTCAGTACGGGCCCGCTGTCTTTCCCGTGAGTATGCCAGCCTGCTGTGGGGGGGCGGGGGGTTTGAGCCCCCTTCCCGCCTCTCCCCCTCCCTCTCCTCATTCTCCCTCCTCTCCGCTTTCCCCAGGTCGCCCCTACTTCTTCCAAACAGCACAGCGTCAACGTCAGCGTGAATGCCTCGGCCGCCCCATTTCAACAAGCCAGTGGTTATGGGTCCCACGGATACAGCACAGGTAAGGGGATTGTAAACGGGCAGCCTTCGATTCGTAACGAGTGGGGAGGAGCAGAATCTAGCTCACGCTTTTTATACGCTTTCCGGGTCCGTTCAGGGGGGCCGCTTGCTAAATTCTTACCCTGAGGCCGTCATGACTTACGACGGCAACGGAGGCCAAAATTTCTCTTTCCAAAAAGCGAGACGGTTGTTCAGTGAATTTGGCCCCGTTTTTCGACCTTCCTTGGCTGCCAGCGAATCGCTTCAGCCGTCAAGTTAGTAACGGGGCTGTTAAGCGAATCTTGACTTGGCTCGTCAGAAGGTCTCGGAATCACGTGACTTGGGACACCGTCATAAATACGAGTCGGTTGCCGAGCATCTTTTGGCTCCCCTGACCGGATGCTGCAATAATTGAGCCATAGGTGTGAAAAACAGTTGTAAGTCCCATTTTTTCAACTTCAAACGATCACTGAACGACCGGTTGTATTGAGCTCGTGCGTCGGATTCCATGGAGATGTCAGGATCTCTGACTTTTGAATCCCAAAGGAGCTTCCAGCTGCAGGGGCAGCCTAGAAAACCAGGGACAAAGAGCACCACTGTTGCTGCTTTTGGGAGATATTTCCCAGACTGTCTTAAGAATTTGAGATTTACAGACAATTCGTATTGGCTACACAAGATTCTAACCCCAAAGCCTGTTTTGGATGCTAATTCTAACTGATTGATTGATTAAGATTGCTAATTCTGCTCCTTCCCCCACTCCCACTTTCTCTCTCTCTCTCTTTCTCTCTCTCTTTCTCTCTCTCTCTCCCTCTCTCCAGGAGTTTCCGTAACATCCAGTAACACAGGAGTGCCTGATATCTCTGGGTCTGTTTATTCTAAAACGCAGGTTGGTAATTCGTGAAAAATGTGTATTTTATCCCTGGGAGACTAGGGATAAAAAGATTTATAGGGATAAGAGCCAGTCTGGCCTAGTGGTAAAGGTTCTGGCCTAGCAACCAGGAGTTCTAGTTCTTCCTTAAGCATGGAATTTGGCTGGGTGACTTTGGACCAATTACCAGGAGACCGAGAGTTCTAGTCCCACTTTAGGCATGAAAGCAAGCTGGGTGACTTTGAGCCAATCACCAGGAGATGGGGAGTTCTAGTCCCGCCTTATGGAATTTAGCTGGGTGACTTTGAGCCAATCACCAGGAGATGGGGAGTTCTAGTCCCGCCTTATGGAATTTAGCTGGGTGACTTTGAGCCAATCATCGGGAGACAATTCTAGTCCCGCCTTAGACATGAAAGTCAGCTGGGTGACTTTGGGCCAATCACAAGGAAAAGGGGAGTTCTAGTCCCACCTTAAGCATGGAATTTAGCTGGGTGACTTTGGACCAGTCACCAGGAGATGGAGAGTTCTAGTCCTGCCTGAGAATTGAAAGTCAGCTGGGTGACTTTGGGCCAATCACAAGAAAAGGGGAGTTCTAGTCCCACCTTAAGCATGGAATTTAGCTGGGTGACTTTGGACCAGTCACCAGGAGACTGGGAGTTCTAGTCCTGCCTGAGAATTGAAAGTCAGCTGGCTGACTTTGGGCCAATCACAAGAAAAGGGGAGTTCTAGTCCCACCTTAAGCATGGAATTTAGCTGGGTGACTTTGGACCAGTCACCAGGAGACTGGGAGTTCTAGTCCTGCCTGAGAATTGAAAGTCAGCTGGCTGACTTTAGGCCAATCACAAGGAAAAGGGGAGTTCTAGTCCCACCTTAAGCATGGAATTTAGCTGGGTGACTTTGGACCAGTCACCAGGAGATGGAGAGTTCTAGTCCTGCCTGAGAAGTGAAAGTCGGCTGGATGATTTTGTGCCAATCACCAGCTGACAGGGAGTTCTAGTTCCTCCTTAGCTATAGGGGCTGGGGAATTCTGGGAGTTGAAGCCCGCGAGTCTTTAAAGTTGGCGTGTGAGCCGACCTCCCTTCCCTTTCCTTCCCTCCGCAGCAGTCCTTTGAGAAGCAGGGATTTCACACTGGGACGCCTGCGGCCTCCTTCAACTTGCCGTCGGCGCTGGGCAGCGGGGGCCCCATCAACCCTGCCACGGCCGCGGCCTACCCCCCGGCTCCCTTCATGCACATCCTGACCCCCCACCAACAACCTCACTCCCAAATCTTGCATCACCATTTGCAGCAAGATGGGCAGGTAAGCATGAAATGGCACCTGGGATGGACTTGGCCTCGTCACCAGCTCCCATCCCTGAACCCAGGACTGCCCATAATCTGTCTGTCTATGTGCCTGCCTGCCTACATACCTATCATCTATGTATCTTATCTATTATTCATCCATCTGTCTGTCTTGTCCATCTGTCTGTCTGTCTCTCTCTCTCTCTCTCTCTCTCTGTGTGTATCTTTTCATCCATCCATCCATCCACCAACCTGTCTGTCTGTCTGTCTGTCTATTTATCTACCTACCCATCCATCCACCAACCTATCTATCTACCTACCCATCTATCCATCCATTCATCCATCCACCAACCTGTCTGTCTCTGTCTGTCTGTCTGTCTATCTATCTATCTATCTATCTATCTATCTATCTATCTATCTATCTATCTATCTATCTACCTACCTACCTACCTACCCATCGATCCATCCATTCATCCATCCACCAACCTGTCTGTCTGTCTGTCTGTCTGTCTGTCTGTCTGTCTGTCTGTCTGTCTGTCTGTCTATCTATCTATCTATCTATCTATCTATCTATCTATCTGCCTACCTACCTACCTACCTACCCATCCATCCACCAACCTATCTACCTACCTACCCACCCATCCATCCATCCACTCATCCATCCACCAACCTGTCTGTCTGTCCGTCCGTTCATCCATCCATCCATCCATCCATCCATCTACCTACCTACCTATCATCTAAATCAATCTGTCTATCATTTCTGTCTGTCTACCAAATTTATTGGCCACCCATCTTACCCTAGGTTAACTCTGGGAAGCTTACAATATTTAAAAAAAAAACAAAAAAAAAACCCCAACTCTAAAACTATATAAAGACTACAAAACTAGAAAAACGCATGTCTTAACGTGCCCATCCTTTTACATCCTCTTTACCGTACGGCTGCCAGACTCCCAGAGTCGCCGGATAAGTGACAGGCAACGCGAGCATTTAAGCAATAACATTTTCCGAGTTTTTTGGGGTTTTTTTTTTTCCTTCCGATTCCGGGATCCGGGGCTCGAGTCTGCTCCGTCTCTTAAACCGAGTGTAGATGGGGGGGAGGTGCGTTGTTGGCCGACCCTCAACCCTCAACCCCTTTTTCTTCCATTTACCCCCCTCCCTTTTCTCCCCCCCCCCGCTCCCCCTTGCAGAGCAGCACCGGCCAGCGCAGCCAAGGCAGTTCCATCCCGCAGAAATCGCAGGCTAACAAGTCGGCCTACAACAGCTACAACTGGGGTGCCAACTGATACACCCCCCCCCTCTCTTCTCCTCCTTCTCCCCACGGCGGAAGCAGCAGCAGCAGCAGCGCGACACTTCGACCAAGAGACCCGGCAGAAGAACGACAGAGACCCATCCAAAAAACGAAACAAAACAAAAAAAAGGAACGAGAGACGCCCCCGCCCTCCCCCGCCCCTCCCTCCACCCCCACCCCCCCGGGAGAGTGCCTCCCTCCCCCCTCGGCACGGCCCCGACAAAAGCCTTGGGAGACGCCCGTCCGTCCGGTCGGTCTCGGACCGGACCGGACGTTCCTCCCTCCTTCCCTCTTCCTCTTCCTCTCATCTCCCATTATCGTATGTAATATAGAATTTGCATCTTTTTTTTTTTCTCTCTCTCCTCTCTTTTTTTTTTCCTTCCCCCCTTCTCCCCGCATTCATTCAGAGAGCCGTTCAGCCGTTAGGGGCCTTTTTTCTTTCTTTCTTTTTTTTCTTTCTTTTTTTTCTGTTTTGTTTTCTACTCCTTGACTCTCCCACTCACCCCCTCCCGAGCCTTGCCCACCGCCCCCCCCCCAAAATAAATTACTGCCCAGCGAATCCAAAGGAGGCAACACCTGGAATTTCCCCCTCCCTCCCTCCCTCCTTCCCCCCCCTCCCTCCCCAATGCCCTCCCCTCCTTTATTATTAGGAATAAGAGCAGTAACTGATCTGAACCGCGTTGTAAGATTAATTAGTTGAAGTGGTTTTTTTTGTACTGTGTTCTAAATTTAATGGATAAATGTGTCTTGTATATAAAAATGAAAACCCCATTCTGTTTTTCTGGACGCGTAGTGCATTTTTTTTTTTCCCCTTCCTTCCTTCTTGAGCTGTTCCGGCTTCTGGATCTTGAAACAAACTTCCGTTCAGGTCTTCCTCGAATTAGCGACCGTTTGAACTTGTCACATACTTGAAAAAAAAAAGGGGGGGGGGTTAAATCCTGGATGAAAGTCCTCTAATGTGAGGACCCAGTTTGTGGGGGCAATAAGCTGACTTTGTATAAATATACGAAAGTATGAAGGCTATTGCTTAACGCACTGTAAGCCGCCCTGAGTCTCCAGAGAAGGGCGGCATATAAATCAAATTAAAATAAAAAAATAACGGTTGTGCGCCCTACTTCCCCCAAAGCTCACACTTAAGGACCTCTACAAGAAACGTAAAAGCGAGTTAGCCGCATGATTTTACAACCGTCACGACATACAAGGGCTAAACGGCTTGGTCGTATGTCGAGGACTGCCTGTCCAGGGTTTTGGTGGGAAATTGTGTCTTGACAACAAAAAAAGAGATGAAGATGAGAATCGGGGCCGTAATATTGACCTGGAGAAAATTAGGAAACCAAACTCAGACCTTTTGAAATTAAATTTAAATTTTAAACATAATCCGTGGCAATCTTTTGTGGATCATATGATTAAAGATTTAAAGTTTTTGCTTGATGGTTTTTAACAATACAAGACCATGAAAAGGGGAAAAGCAAAAGAAAACTGGCATTTTTTTAAATGGGAATTTAACTGGATGGAGAGAACGAGTCATTTATTTTTTTCTCTCTCTTTTTTTTTAAAGGGCTCCCATTGCAAATAAAAGTGTTTTTTTTTTTGCAGAAAATAAGGTTTTTTTTAAAAAAGAGGTTCCAAGAGCAAATAATACTATTGCAATAGACAAAGAATATCTGTAATTCACCAGATTGGAACTAAAAATATTGAAGAAATAACACTTAATAGAGGTTCTCCTAAAAATATATATTTTTGGAGAGGTTCCTTTAGCACATGGGGAGTGGGCCCTGTGCAGAAGCTTATTTCCAGTACTTTATTTGGGCAAATAAAAAGAGGAGAAAATACTCAGATGGATCTTAAAATGATGCAGCCAAATTCAGAATATTGCATTGACTGACAACTGAAATCAAGGCTTAACAGAGGCCCTCCCTTGGAGACTAGCCAGGAAATGCCACAAAAAAGTTTTTTTTTTGCAAAAAAAATAGTTTATTTTTAAATTTATTTTTTATGACACAATAGTTGATCAAAGAAATACAGAGCAGAGCGGTTTGTGCTTTATAGAGGCGCACGGACTTCAACTCCCAGAATTCCTCCGCCGGCTTTGCTTGAGCTTCGCCGGCAGAAAGGGATTCTGGGAGTTGAAGTCGCCCGGATGGAGGAAAACGTCACTTCGGGGAAGTGAACGTGGTGAGGACGATGTCGTGAAAACCCTTTGCTTTACGGCCGGGAAAAAACAAAAACAAAGCGCCTTTCGCGACGGGGTGGCGGAAGCGAGCGCTCCTTGAGCTGGGAGAGCCCCGACTCGCTTTACGGCCGCTGGGCGGAATGAGCGTTTTCGACCTTTTCCGAGGCTTTTTCGGCTTCCGGAGGTGAGATCTGGGGGTCCCCTCGGCAGGTCGGCCCCCCCCGCTCCCCCTTTCCCGCCCCAGGAGCCTCCCGAGCGCCTGCAGGGGGCAGAAGCCTCGCCGGTGGAGCCCATTCCTGGCCTCTTCGCTTTCGGGGTGGGGGTTGGACCACCGATCCCATCATCCCCTGCCCCAGGGAGGGGGGAGGGGGGGCCCAATCCGTAAACGAGGCCCTCCTATCCCTGGGAGGTTAAAGCAGCACCGGTTGGACTTCTGTACCTGTTGGATTCCCCCCCCCATATATATATACATATATGCATACATACATACATGCATATATACATGCATACACACATATACATACATACATATATACATGCATGCATATATACATGCATACACACATATACATACATATATACATGCATGCATATATACATGCATACACACATATACATACATATATACATGCATGCATATATACATGCATACACATATACATACATATATACATGCATGCACATATACATAAACATACATATACATACATATATACATGCATGCACATATACATAAACATACATATATACATGCATGCATATATACATAAGCATACATATATACATGCATGCATATATACATGCATACACACATACATATATGCATACATGCATGCATACATGTATACATGCATGCATGCATGCATACATACCTGTGTGTGTGTGTGTGTATTACAAACTATTCTAAAAGTACGAGTTCCAGGTATATTAGTAAAAAAAAGAAGCAGACATACTGCGGAACTCCGGAATTTAAGATTTTAAAATTTTAAAAGAATTAAAATTTTATTATACTAAGCTTTCGTCAGCCATCTGCTGACATCGTCAGAGTATTGTATGTAAATATATATATGTATATATATATATACGATAATACACACACACACACATATTTATGTGTGAATTGAAGATAGATAGATAGATAGATAGATAGATAGATAGATAGATAGATAGATAGATAGAATAAAAAAGGAAGGAAGATAATAGAAGGAAGGCAGGCAGGAAGGAAAGAAGTAAATGGATAAGAGATGGATGGATGTATAGAAAGAAAGATATAGAAGAGATAAATGATAAAAAGGAGGAATATAATAGATAAAGGGAAGGAAGAAAGGAAGGAGATGGATAAGAGCTATAGGCAAACAGAAAGATGGATGTCAAATATATATTAGATGAATAGATAAATGGTAGACATAATGTAAAAAAGAGTCAGACAACTATATAGACTGATGGATATAAATAGACATGAATAATAGATACCAATATCTATCTACGTTATATCTATCTGCCTCTCCCATCTCTATTTCTCTCTCTCTCTCTCTCTCTCCCCTTCTCAGGACCCCTGACCCCTTTTGGGGGGCTTTCACCCGGGATGATGAGGACGATGAAGACGACGAGGACGATCTGGATTTCCAGGAAAATCACTTTTTCCCCGACGGCTTCACTTTCGGCTTCACCTTCGAGCCGGGCGGGATTCACTTCCACGACCAATTTGGCTTCCAGGAGCTCTTCCGGGATTTTAACAACTTCTTCAACGACATCGGAACCCGGAGCCTGCCTCCCCCGTCCTTTGGTGGGTGCCCTTTCGGGGGCTTTGACCCAGTGGTTTGAAGCATTTCCTTCTTTCCCTCCCTCCCTTCCTCCCTCCTTTCTTTCTTTCCTTCCGTCTATTCCTTCCTCCTTCCATTTCCTTCCTCTCTTTATTCTTTCCTCCCTCCCTTCCCTCTATTCCTTCCTTACTCTCTTTATTTCTTCCTCCCTCCCTCCCTCCTCCCTTCCTTCCTTTCCTCTTCCTTCCTTCCTTTTCTGCTTTCCTTCCTTCCTCCCTCCCTCCCTTCTTCCTTCTTTCCCTCTATTCCTTCCTTCCTTACTCTCTTTATTTCTTCCTCCCTCCCTCCTTGCTTCATTTCTTTCCTCTTCTTTCCTTCCTTGCTTTCCTTCCTTCCTGCTTTCCTTCCTCCCTCCCTCCTTCCCTCTATTCCTTTCTTCCCACTTTCCTTCCTTCCTCTCTATTCCTCCCTCCCTCCCTTCCTTCCTCTCTTCATTCCTTCCTCTTTGCTTCCTTCCTTCCTGCTTTCCTTCCTTCCTGCTGTCCTTCCTTCCTCCCTCCCTCTTTCCCTCCATTCTTTCCTTCCTTTCTCTATTCCTCTCCCCCTGCTTTCCTCTTTCCTTCCTTCCCACTTTCCTTCCTTCCTTCCTTCTCTATTCCTCCTTCCTTCCCTCTATTCCTTCCTCACTCCCACCCTTCCATTCTTTTTACAGTCCAACCTCCCCCCCTTCCTCCCCCTTCCCCAGATTTGCTTCTGAATCTTAAGTTCCACTTTCCTTTTTTTTCCCCCTCCCAGAATTCCCTCGCTTGGAATGCCGCCCACCGCCCACCAGCCCCCCTGCTGACAAGGGACAGACCCTCCGCGATTCGATGCTGAAATTCCCGGACAGCCAAAGCCCCGGAGCTGACGAGGGTCCCAATCCACCAATTCCAGGGGGGAGACCCTGGGCCCCTTTCCGAGGGGTGCGTGGGGGGGGAGTTGTCATGGGCTGGGGGTGGTGGGTGGGAGAAATTAGCTCCTGTAACCCCCACTGACATTCCCCATTCAACTTTCCTTGAATTATCCAAACACTGTAAGGTGTTTCTTTCTTTTCTTTCTTTTTTTTCTTAGTGAGCCAATGATCTTTTTTTCTCTTCTTCTTCTTCTTCTTCTTTTTGCAGTTTCAAGAGAGCCAGTCGGATGCCCCCGATTTGAAAGATTCCCGCAAAGAGGATGGAGGTCAGAGGCTGAATTTTGCAGAAAGATCTAATGCTAAGCCGGGGCGAATATCTGGAGCGTTTCAACCATCGTAGGATTCGGATGGAGAGCTTGTCCCGAATATTTGCAGTCTTTTATTTTTAAAGATCTTGATAGCCAATCAATCCAGTCCTTTATTTCTGCTCACAGATCAGGATAAGAAGGTGGATCACAAAGACGCAAACTTTTAAAAGCTAAAGAAAAATCCCCAAAGTGAAAACATTAAAAAAAAACCCTATAAATAGATAGATAGATAGATAGATAGATAGATAGAGAGAGAGAGAGAGAGAGAGAGAGAGAGAGAGAGAGAGAGAGAGGTTGAGGTCGAGATAGAGAGACAGAGAGAAAGAGAGATAGAAAGATAAATAGATAGGTAGAGATAGAGAAAGAGAAAAGTAGATAGAGAAAGAGGTCGAGAGAGAGATAAAGAGAAGGGGAGAGAGAAAGAGGTAGAGATAGAAAGAGAGAGGTGTATATATATAGAGAGAGAGAAAGGTAGAGAGAGAAAGAGGTAAAGAGACGGGTAGAGATAGATAGATAGATAGATAGATTGATAGATTGATAGATGATAGATAGATGTAAAGGAAGGTAGAAAGAAAGGTAGAGAAAGAAAGGTAGAGATAGATGATAGAAAGAGGTAGAGAGATAGATAGAAAGAAAGAGAAAGAGGTAGAGGTAGAGATAGAGAGGTAGAAATAGAGAGAGGTAGAGGTCGAGAGAAATAGAGATAAAGGGGGAGAGAAAGAGGTAGAGATAGAGAGATAGAAAGAAAGAAAGGTAGAGGTAGAGAGAGAGGTAGAAATAGAGAGGTAGATAAAGGGGGAGAGAGAAAGAGGTAGAGATAGAGAAAGAGGTAGAGAGATAATATATAGAGAGAAAGGTAGAAGTAGAGAAAGAGGTAGAGAGGCAGAGGGGTAGAGGTAGAGATAGAGATAAATAGATATAGAGAAAGAGAGAAAGAAAGGTAGAGAAAGAAGAGGTAGAGATAGATGATCGATAGATAGAAAGAGAGAGATACAGATGTATATAAAATACATAAAGGTAGAAACATTTGAAAAATCTAATATATACTTTGATTAAAAACAAAAAAATCTAAAAACGAAGCCCATCACAAGGGAATAAAAATAGTTTTTGTTTTTTTTTTAAAAAAAGAAAGCTAATTCAGGATTGATGAAACTATCGTAATTCAAAACATTCTCAACCAAAATTGGCAAAACATTGGCCAGGCCTACCAAGCTGCGGTACATCTTATGTGAAGGAAACACTTTTTGGACTCTGGAACTCCCTGCCACCAGATACGTTGGTGGCCACTGAGTTACGCAGGAGCTCCGAGAAATACCTAGGGAAGGGACGATGGCAGCCATAGCCTTATCTTCTGCAGCCAAACCTTTTAAATAATCCCATTTATGACTCTGGATTAATCATTAACCGGCCTTTGCCACCTAATCTCACGTGGAGGGATAGATAACGCTTTAAAAACTTAAATTATAAACTCAAAAGTTAGGAGCTCTTCCAACCCAAACACTCTAATTTATGCCTTTTTCAAAGAGTTTTCGGGTGGCTCCGCTCTCAAGTTTCTAGTCCTCATTGTTGCAGGACAAACACAGAATCTGCTTTTTTGTCTTTTGGCCAAACGGCATTAAGTCCTCCATTTACGACTGGCTAATCCCTTTAGTGACCATTCAAAGGTATCTCGAAACCCTTCAGAAAGATACTTAACGACCTGTTTTCCTGAAGGTCGAGAGGGCCGGCCCCTCGGGGGTTTTGCTTAACGCCCGCAAATTCGCTTAACGACCACCTGGGGGAAATAAGGTCATAAAATCGTTTGCTTGGTGAGCATCATGATTTAAAACCGTAAAGGGGCAGGCTTGCTTATCGCCATAACTCAAGGACGTGCACCGCTCAGACTCCGAAACCCATAACGTCCCATCGGTTTGTTTTTATTTTCTCTTGTCTGGATTTCGTTTGTTTTCCTTTACAGATCTCGACTCTCAAGTAACTTCGAAAGGTTTGCAAGCCATTCTCCCGCCCGCCCAGCCTCGGTCGTATTTCAAAAGCGTCTCGGTCACAAAAGTGATGTCGCCGGATGGGGTGAGTGCAGGGGAGCAGGGTTTGCAGGGCTCAAAACCACGCTGCTTAAAAAAAAAAACCCACCAAGTTTCTAGTCCTCAATGGTTTCCCTCGAAAACTCCGGCCTGTCAGCACTTCAAGCTGCATTTACTCTAGTGCTGACATAAGAAGGAGAGGCGGAGGCGTCTGGAAAGGGATGTTTGACTTTTCACCTACTTATTTTCCCTGGAGATAATATCCCCTAGGAGATGGGATGGGAGGGGGGAAATTCCTTTGAGCTGGAGCAGTAGATAAGGGGTAGAGTGACTTGGAAGATGGCCAATGAGTGCAGGGGAGTGAGGAACGGAAAGGGAGGGTTTTGGGTCTGGAAGTCAGTGTTGGCTGCAATGGAGTCGGGTTTAAAATGTTGTGCTTAATAAATAGGAGTTTTCCTTCAAAGACTTTGTTTGAAATGCAATTTATTTGAGACGACCTTGAAACCTGACAGGGCCTTTTTTAAATCGAAATCTGTTTTTCTGAATTTCTGGCTGTTTTCTTTCTTTTTTTTTTTTTTCTCTCCGGATTTTAAGACGGTCGAGGAACGCCGGACGGTGCGCGACAGCCAGGGCCACGAGGAGACCGTCGTTACTCGGAGCCTGGGGCCTGACGACGGCCTGCCGAGAGGCCCACGTAAGTCTCCGGGGTGGGTGGGTGGGGGCATCCTTTTTTTTTTTTTTTTTTTGGCCAAAGGCCGCCGACACATGTTTCTAGTCCTCATGGCTGCGTAGGGCAACCGGTACATTGAAATTGGGCAAGCAAAAGAATCAGGAACGTGAATCTCTTTAGGGAAACGGGAATAAAACATCAGTAGGAAATTTTTTTTCCCCCTCCCGGTGTTTTGCAGGAGATCCGGCCTCTTTCAGCTCCGGCCCGGATGGAGACCTGAGTGACACGAGTTCTATTCTCAACACTTTTTTCCGCCGCTGGTTCCCGAACCAATAATTCTGCCGGCAGAGAGGCAGGTAAGGGGAAAGATCCGTGCCCAGATGGCATTTTCTCCGTCTTAAGCCTTGCCCTGCATATGGTTCAGTTCGGTCTAGTAGTGAAGGCTAGAAACCAGGAGACTGGGAGTTCTAGTCCCGCTTTAGGCATGAAAGCCGATTGGGTGACTTTGGGCCAATCACCAGGAGACTGGGAGTTCTAGTCCCGCCTTAGGCATGAAAGCTGACTGGGTGACTTTGGGCCAATCACCAGGAGACTGGGAGTTCTAGTCCCGCCTTATGCATGAAAGCCGATTGGGTGACTTTGGGCCAATCACCAGGAGACTGGGAGTTCTAGTCCACTTTAGGCACGAAAGCCAATTGGGTGACTTTGGGCCAATCACCAGGAGATGGTGAGTTCTAGTCCCGCTTTAGGCATGAAAGCCGATTGGGTGACTTTGGGCCAATCACCAGGAGACTGGGAGTTCTAGTCCCGCCTTAGGCATGAAAGCCGACTGGGTGCCTTTGGGCCAATCACCAGGAGACTGGGAGTTCTAGTCCCGCCTTAGGCATGAAAGACAGCTGGGTGACTTTGGGCCAATCACCAGGAGACTGGGAGTTCTAGTCCCGCCTTAGGCATGAAAGCCAACTGGGTGCCTTTGGGCCAATCACCAGGAGACTGGGAGTTCTAGTTCCGTCTTAGGCATGAAAGGCAGCTGGGTGCCTTTGGGCCAATCACCAGGAGACTAGGAGTTCTAGTCCACTTTAGGCACGAAAGCCAATTGGGTGACTTTGGGCCAATCACCAGGAGACTGGGAGTTCTAGTCCCACCTTAGGCATGAAAGCCAGCTGGGTGACTTTGAGCCAATCACCAGGAGACTGGGAGTTCTAGTCCCCCCTTAGGCATGAAAGGCAGCTGGGTGCCTTTGGGCCAATCACCGGGAGACTGGGAGTTCTAGTCCCGCCTTAGGCATGGAGGCCAGCGCAGTCCCTCCCTGTCAGCCCACCTCACAAGGTTGTCGTGAGGAAAATAGGAGGAGGAAGGAATATATATATATATATATATATAAATGTATGTATGTATGTGTGTATGTATATATCCAAGACCTCAGTGCCTTCCGTCGCGCCCTTAAAACCCATTTATTTAAACAAGCCGGGCTGGCTTAAGATGAAATTTTTAACTGTTTTTAAATGTTTTAAACGTTTTTAATTGGTAAATGAGTTTTAATTGGGCCAAATTTATATATCTTTTAATTGTTTTTAATATTTGTTCTGCATGTTTTTTAATCTGGCTGTACACCGCCCTGAGTCCTCAGGGAGAAGGGTGGTATAGAAATCCAATATAAAATAAATAAAAATAAAAAAAATATGTATGATGTATGTATAAGTATGTATATATATATTGTCATTTCCCCCCAGATTTCTATGCATTTCCTGAGCTCGCTCCTGCCTCCTGCTCGGTCGTCGTCTTCGTAGCCTGAAAATAGGACAAATAAAAAAAAACTATATTTATGCTTGAGGTTGGTCTGCGTGCTATTTTTTTTTTTTCTCCTTTTGGAGGATTTGGGCAAAGAAATCGCCCAGGCAGAAACTTCAGAAAAACCCCCGTTGGAAATCACCCTTCTAGTTCCCGAGTCTGGGAATACTGCAGGTAGATTGCTCCTGAAGCTGGAGGTTCTCCAGTGCCGACGGAGAGGCATCGTAACCCTTAACTCAGGACCACAATTGAGCCCGTTGCTAAGCGGGACAGCCCGTGGCTAACGTGAGCCTTGCATCATATTACGACCTCCCCTTGCCACCGCCGTTCAGTGGACCTCCGCGGCCGTTAAGCAAATCCGACGTCCCCCTTGACTTCGCTCGTCGGAAGATCGCAAAAGGTGGATTGCGTGACCTCCGCGACCGTCATAAGTGCGAGTCAGCTGCCTAAGCGTCCGAATTTTGATCCCGTGTCCTTCGCAACCATCATAAGTATGAGTCAGTTGTCTTAAAACATCCGAATCTCGATCCCGTGCCCCCCCACGTCCGTCATAAATACGAGTCAGTTATCTAAAACATCCGAATCTCGATCCCGTGCCCCCCCACGTCCGTCATAAGTACGAGTCAGTTGTCTTAAACGTCCGAATTTCGATCCGGTGTCCCCCATGACCGTCATAAGTATGAGTCAGTTATCTAAAACATCCGAATCTCGATCCCGTGCCCCCCACGTCCGTCATAAGTACGAGTCAGTTATCTAAAACATCCGAATCTCGATCCCCTGCCCCCCACGTCCGTCATAAGTACAAGTCAGTTGTCTTTGACCCCAGCCCCGGAGCTATTGCAACATCTGTAAGTTGTAAGTCCCTTTTTTTCCAGGGCCGTTGCAACTTCGGTCACTAAGCGAACGGTCGTAAATCTAGGACAACCTGCGTATATTACGACCACAGAAATCTCTGCCTCTGGATATGGGGTCTTTCGACAGCCTTTTTCCTCCCTGGCAGATCCCTAAATTAAAAAAAAACTCCCTTTCCCCCCCCCTCCTTCGATTCAAACCCAGGACCAACCTCGACCCCCTATGCCCACCCTCTCCCCCCCCACTTTGACTTCGGGGCCGCAGCCTTGGCCCCCGTCCAACCTGGCAAGGCCTCTCCTTGGGCGGTGTCCTGTGTGTGAGAGACGCCCGTGACCTGCTCCGCGTGTGTGCGTGTTTTTGTGTACCGTTCCAACATCCCAAAGGGCAAGGCCGGCGGAGAATGCCAAGATGCCCAAACGGGTGCCAACGATTCCAACGCCCAATCTCCGGGGGGCATACCCCAAACCTGGCTGAACAAGCCTCCCTAGCTGAGCCAAGTCTACCTGTTGTCTCCTCCGAGGACTTCCCCAGAGGCAAGCCGGACCTCTCCCCTGGCCGCCCACCCACCCACCGTCGTGCCCGCTGACCGTTCCTTTCCCTCTTCTGCCCTTTGCCCTTACGTAACTAGTTGGCCAGGTAATTAATCAACCTTGAATAATTAGCTATTATCCTCCTCGTCGCCCAGCCAAGGAACTTTGCAACGGAGGCATTATATATATATATATATATATATATATATATATATATATATATATATATATATATTGCCCTGTGCCAGCCTGCTTTGCTCCCTCGCCGTGCCAGCCTTACCATGTCTTACGCCCGCTGGCTGGGCACACTTCGAACCCGTTGCAGGCTTCGCAGCCCCCTCCTGCGGCAATGCCTGGCCGAGTTCCTGGGCGTCTTTGTTTTAATCGTGAGTTTTCCCAAGTTGTGGGTTTCGGGGTAGGGGTAGGGGAAGGGTAGGGGGGGGGCTTTTCAGCTGGACGGGGGGTGGGGGGGTGGGAATGCATGGAATTGGTCCAGGTGGGCATCTTCCTCTCCGGTGCTTACGAGAGGTTGCCCTGCAGGCGCAAAGAGAATTCGGAGGTGGGGTGGGAGGGTTTGGGGGAGAGGCGGTGGGGGTGGGAGTCGTGGGGGGGGGCTAATTTTGGGGAGGGGGGGAAACAAAATTGAAGGTTGGAGGAGGGTGTTTGATGAGTGAGGTAGAGAAGAGGATAAGTTGCAGCAATGGAGAAATAACGTTTCCTTCCTTCTGCCTTCCTTCCTTTCCTTCTTCCCTCTCTCTCTCTACCTCCCTTCTCTCTCTCCCTCGTTCCTTTCTTCCGTCTCTATTCCTCCTTCCCACCCTCCCTCTCCCCTTCCCTTGCCTCTCTTTCCTTCCTTCCTTTTCCTTATTCCCTCTTTTCCTCTTCCCTTCCTCCCTCATCCCTCCCTTCTTCTCCCTCCCTCCCTCCCCCTCCCTTGTTTCCTTCCTTTCTTCCTTCCCTATCTTTCCCACTCCCCTTTTCCTTCCCTTCCCTTTCTTTTTTCCTCCCTTCCCTTCCCTTCTCCTTCCCTTCCCTTTCTTTTTTCCTCCCTTCCCTTCCCTTCTTCTCCTTCCCTTTCTTTTTCCTCCCTTCCCTTCTTCTCCTTCTCCTTCCCTTCCCTCTTCCTCCTTTCCTTTCTTTTTTCCTCCCTTCCCTTCCCTTTTTCTCCTTCCCTTTCTTTTTCCTCCCTTCCCTTCTTCTCCTTCTCCTTCTCTTCCCTCTTTCTCCTTTCCTTTCTTTTTTCCTCCCTTCCCTTCCCTTCTTCTCCTTCCCTGCCCTTTCTTTTTTCGTCCCGTCCCTTCCCTTCCCTTCCCTTCCCTTCTTCTCCTTCCCTTTCTTTTTCCTCCCTTCCCTTCCCTTCCCTTCTTCTCCTTCTCCTTCCCTTCCCTCTTCCTCCTTTCCTTTCTTTTTTCCTCCCTTCCCTTCCCTTTTTCTCCTTCCCTTTCTTTTTCCTCCCTTCCCTTCTTCTCCTTCTCCTTCTCCTTCCCTTCCCTTCCCTCTTCCTCCTTTCCTTTCCTTTCTTTTTTCCTCCCTTCCCTTCTTCTTCTCCTTCCCTTCCCTTCCCTCTTTCTCCTTTCCTTTCCTTTCTTTTTTCCTCCCTTCCCTTCCCTTCCCCTCCTCCCCTTTCTTTTTCCTCCCTTCCCTTCCCTTCTTCTCCTTCTCCTTCCCTTCCCTCTTCCTCCTTTCTTTTCCTTTCTTTTTTCCTCCCTTCCCTTCCCTTCCCCTCCTCCCCTTTCTTTTTCCTCCCTTCCCTTCCCTTCTTCTCCTTCTCCTTCCCTTCCCTCTTCCTCCTTTCTTTTCCTTTCTTTTTTCCTCCCTTCCCTTCCCTTTCCCTCCTCTCCTTCCTTCCTTCCTTCCGTTTTCCAGTAGCGTCTGTCGGCAGCCTCTTCTCCTCCAGCTCTCTCTTCTCTAAAACAAAATTATCGAAACCCACGGCTTGTCTTTCACCGAAAGACGGTCGGGTCAAAACCTGCGTGTTTTTTTACATGTAAATACACCTTTTTGCACAATTGGGAGTTTCACGCCGTGGACGGTGGCAGCCTCTCCTGACCTCTCAAGTTATTTATTTGCTTGGATGGGATATTTTGCCCTCCCTGGTACATTTTTAACTAAAAGTGCAAATATTCAGTTGTCTTTTAAACCGAGACAGGAATGACCAATGCAGGAAATCCCCAACGACTGGTAGTCCTCATTTAGTGACAGTTTCAAAGTTACAACGGCGCTGGAAAAAGGGACCGTTATTCACACTTACGGCCACTGCAGCATCTCCCTCGTCACGGGATCCGAATTCAGACGCTTGGCAACTCGTACTTAACGACGGCCGCCGTTTCCTGGGGTCTCGTGATCCCCTTTTGCGACCTTAAGCTAGATTCACTTAACAACCCTGCTCCTAATTTAAGAACTGCAAGGGATTCACTTAACAAGGGTCGTAAAACGGGGGCAAAACTCACTTAACGACCGTCTCGCTTAGCAAGAGAAATTTGGGGCTCCGTCGTGCTCCCAAATGGACCCCAGCATCATTGCAGTGTTTCTGCCTGCAAGGGAGTGAGAT